>NC_091242.1:3698010-3713010 GCF_040958095.1 Procambarus clarkii | reverse complement strand
TACACCCCACACTCCCACACACCTACACCCCACACTCCCACCCACCTACACCCCACACTCCCACACACCAACACCCCACACTCCCACACACCTACACCCCACACTCCCACCCACCTACACCCCACACTCCCACACACCTACACCCCACACTCCCACACACCTACACCCCACACTCCCACACACCTACACCCCACACTCCCACACACCAACACCCCACACTCCCACACACCTACACCCCACACTCCCACCCACTTTCACACAAGTGTCACCCAGAGTGAGAGAGTGATCTAGTGCTGAGAGAGACAATGATGTAGCGATCCTCCACTCTCACACACACTCAATAGAGTGATGATGGATAATATTTGTACTCTCAGGGAAATATCAGAAGTGTTTGCTCACGTTTTTCAATATCTGCAACTTGCTCATTCTGGGGGTTAATATCTGAGGTTTGTTTGCTGGTGGATGGGATCAAGCGCTCGTTTGGCGGGGATTAATATCCGTCAGTGGGGTCGGGAGTCTGTCAGTCGTTGAAAGTGTGAGTCGATGAGTCCCGGATCAGTGCTTAAATTTCCAGATAGTTTTGGATTGATACTAAACTAATCTTTATTGTTGCACTGCCTGGCGGTGATTAAATGTTGTCATATATTTGGTCAGTATACTGGAGGTGAGTGTATATATTTCTCAAGGTGTAGCTGGCACATACCTGATCAACCAGGCTGTGACTCATACGTCAGGCTGCGAGCAGCCGCGTCCAACAGCCTTGTTGATCAGTCCAGCAACCAGGAGGCCTGGTCGACGACCGGGCCGCGGGGACGCTAAGCCCCGGAAGCACCTCAAGGTAAGGCAGGTGTATCCTGAAGACGAGTGCATATCTTTTTCAAGAGGTACTTAGATAAGTTCTTGTAAGAAGTGCCGGACCAACCAGGCTGTAGTGTATACGTAGGCCTGCGGGCCGCTCCAAGCAACAGCCTGTTGGACCAAGTTACCGCAAGTCGAGGAGGCCTGGTCGACGACCGGGCCGCGGGGACGCTAAGCCCCGGAAGCACCTCAAGGTAACCTCAAGGTGGCCTCAGGCCGGGCTCGGGGAAGCAGAAGAACTCCCAGAACCCTCTCCAGGTATATTTCAACGCACTCTTACTCTGCTTCTGCCCGCCCACATGGCCGCCCACACGCCCACTCCAGAAACAGAGGGACGAGTGTATCGCCCACAACGCCGGGGAGACGAACCCACATGTTGCTACTGCTGCATCAAGTGCAATTCCCAATTTGCAATTCTGAAAGCACGGCTTCAATGGAAATGACGGTGCCAGGCGTGATGGAGGCGAGAAATACTGGGTTTGGCGACCAAATTGAGTATCAGATCAAGGAAGGGAAGGGGGAGGGAGAGGGGAAGGAAACAGTGGGAAAAGGGAGGGGCGGAACGAAGTGGAGGAGATGGGAAAGGTGGAGTGAAGTATAGGAGGAGGAAGAGTGTGAGAAGGGATGGTGGGAGGAAAAGTGATAGTAAATATAGTAAGAGATAGAAGAGGAATGAACATGAAGGGAAAGTGAACATAGTTCACCATCCTTTCTACTCCTTATAGTGAAGAATTACAGTCTGTTTGGAACTGAATTTCGATATTCCTCATACTGTTATAGTTACTCCTCAACCTCCCCTACTTCCTCCCCCTTCACTCAAACCTAAACACCCTCCCCACACTCCCTCAGGGGCAGGAGACTTCCCCCTCCTGAATAAGCACTCGGCTCCTATCATTCGCAACATAACATCAAGTTGGATTAGAGTAGCGAGAGTGTCGACTTTGAGTGTCTGAGGAGACACAAGGTCGACACTCGTGTGACAGGTGCATGGACATGACAGGTGCAAGGGTATGACAGGTGAAAGGACATGACAGGAGGAGAGATGGTCTCAGTGTTAACACCTTGGTCATGTTGGTCTTGTGGGTGAAGGTGACTTGGTCTGCTCCTTTCTTGGTCTGCTCTCTCTCTCTCTCTCTCTCTCTCTCTCTCTCTCTCGTGAGAAAGAGAGAGAGAGATTTTAACGCGCGACCAATTGATAGTCCCCGATATGTGGAGCTACTGCCATGACGCTACCATATCCTTGACACTGCCTTGCCATCTCTGCCATGACACCATCACGGCCAAAAACATTCTGACACCACTGTATGCAGTTGGATTCTGTAAATTCAGATTCATAGTGTTATGTAACCTCTAACCTTCCCCGAACCCACCCAAACTCGACATTTGTAACCCAGACGACACACACGTCCCTTCATATCCTGCCTGGTCGAGCATCAGTGGCTAGGTCAGAGATATTTTTAGCTGCCTTTGACGTACATTTAAGATGAATGATGTTGATAGTGTAGAGAAAAGTTTTATATATAATTTATATTGAACTTTTTGTAGTTATATTTAACTGTCATGAAATATATATATATATATATATATATATATGTGTGTGTGTGTGTGTGTGTGTGTGTGTGTGTGTGTGTGTGTGTGTGTGTGTGTGTGTGTGTGTGTGTGTGTGTGTGTGTGTGTGTTCGGGTGCGACTGTTCAGGTCTTCTCTAACGGAGCAATTATCGTGTTGGGGAGTAGGGAGGGAGGGAGGGAGGGGGAAAGGCAGACGAAGGGAAGGCTATGGAAGGGGGAGGATAGGGAAAGGGAGAGTACTGGTGCCTAGTTGAAGGGGGGGGGGGGGATCAAAGCTGCCGCTTACATGCCGTTTTTCAGCCAGATATCATGTTATCAGCACTCGTATAGCAGGCGAGATGGAGTGTCCATGGAGGGGGGGGGGTCCTGGGCTTGGGGGGAGGAGAGGTAGAGACGGGTGGGCGGTCCTGGGCTTGGGGGGGGGAGAGGTAGAGAGGAGTGGGGGTCCTGGGCTTGGGGGGGTGAGGTAGAGAGGGGTGGGGGTACTGGGCTGGGGGGGGGGGAGGAACCAGGGAGGGCTTTTTTCTAAGGTTACCTGGAGACGAGGTAATGTAATTAGCAGGAAACGCTAAGTCAGTGTGGCTATATAGCACATGAGACGGAGGAGGCAGAGGGAAGGAATGGTGCCCAACCTCTTGGACCATCGGGGATCGAACGCGGACCTGCAAGAAGCGAGACCGCCGCTGTACCGACCAGTGCAAGTAGTTTGACATACATAGTGGCTAGAAATAATAATTACCGTACCAGAATTACTTTGATGTTCCTTGATTACTTGAATGTATGTGCATTACATGGATATACTTGAATTATACATGAATATACATTGATTACTTGTATACACTTGCATGTACAGGGATTACTGGAGGTACAGGGATTACTTTGATATACATGGATTACTTGGATGTACATGGATTACTTGGATATACGTGGATTAAATGGATGCACCAATATTGAGAGTCTTTAAAAGAAAGACTTAAGATGGTATGATATACCTAGCAACAAAAGATAAGATGGCTTCCATATAAATAACATTGGCAATGATGAGTCCAAGTTCAGTATAGTGAGTGTGGGAGGGTAGTATAGAAGGATGAGTAAATGGGGGTGAGGTAGATAATAGAGTAAGGGGGGGGAGGAGGATGAGTAAGGCATGAAGGTCGAAAATGAGACAGAGGGGACGGAGGGGAGTCAGTGAGGGGTCAAGGGTGAGTAAGGAAGAGTGAGTGAGAGGTCAAGGGTGAGTAAGGAAGAGTCAGTTTGGCCAGATGAGTCAGAGGAGGGTGGGTGAGTGAGAAATCAGTTAGGTGAGCCGCTAAGAGTCTAGGGTGCTTCAAGGTGAGTAAGTAGAGCCAGTTAGGGCCGAGGGTGAATCAGGGGGGATGGGGGGGATAGCCCCCCTGGCCATAACGCAATAGTCAGGGAGCGAAAACGAATTTGACAGCCACGGAGGGCGCATCCAGATTGCTACATCAATTTCACTCCTGTTGGCTCCAATATTTTTCCTTTTTTTGGTTTAAAAAAAAATGGATTTGCTCGAGTCTGAAAGAAAACCTGATTTAGAGTCTGACGTTTTGATGAGCAGTTTCGCCTCTCTCTTTTCCCCTCTTAAGTGGTGCTTTTGGACATGAACTTAAGACAATAGAGACCTCGTAACAATGACCCTAGGAGGAGGGTCTTGTTATCTAAGAGTCCCGGTGGTTCTCCGGTTAATCGTGGTGGTTGAGGCAGTTGTACGAGTCACGTGTTATCACAGTTTGGTTTAGAGGTGATAACTTAGCTTTGTTTGCATAATTATTATGCATTTAACTGTGTGATTTTGGGATAGTTATCATATAAATCCATTTGCAAGATTTTCCTTCCTTACATTCTGCCTTATCTACGTATCATTCATTGATAAATTTATCAAAGAGGACAAGCAGGAAGTAGTCCTTCAATAGCCGAGCAGTAAGCTAGTGAAATGACACACAGAAACCACAATAGCTTGATGCATCAAATGAACAAATCCACAAGGGCCGTGACGAGGATTCGAACCTGCGTCCGAGGGATGCTCTCGCTCTAGGTTCGAATCCTCGTCACGGCCCTTGTGGATTTGTTCTAGAGGAATGAGCTTGACAAAATTTCACGTAGGCATACTCCGTTCACATATATTAATGAAAAAATTATTTGGAGGTCAGTAGTTGTAAAGATAACTTGAAACTATAAAACGTGGCCCAGGAGGAAGCACATACCCCAAAAAAGCAATATTATATATATATATATATATATATATATATATATATATATATATATATATATATATATATATATATATATATATATATATATATATATATATATATATATATATATAAACACCAAAAATCCAAACACTTGTTGACTGGAGTAGAACTGACACAAAGAGAATTAGGCCTAGTCCCCACCCACCCAGAACACGCGGCGGCTTCCGTAGGGAGAGGAAAAGGTCAGTGAGGGGAAGTGAGGGAAGGTGAGGGGAGGTGAGGACTTCCCCTTCCTGAACAGCAAATGGACGGGAAACGAGACGGAATGGTTTTAGGAGAAGGTGAGGTGAATATTAGACGGTAAGGTGTGTGGACAAGTCTATTGACGACGGTAGTTTTGTTCCCAGCCCGTCGAAAGGGACGGGCGTGGGGAGCCGGTGGCTGAGCGGACAGAACACTGTACACGTGATCCTGTGGTCCCGTGCTCGATCCCGGACGCCAGCGACAATGGGCAGAGTCTCTTTCATCCTAATCCCGCTGTTACCTAGCAGTAAATAGGTACCCTGGAGTTAGTCAGCTGTCACGGGCTGCTTCCCGGGGTGGAGGCCTGGTCGAGGACCGTGCCGCTGGGACACTAAGCCCCGAAATCATCTCAAGATAACAAGATAACCTCAAGAAGTAACATACGGGTTCCGAGTGATTGTGAAGCGACACTGCCAGTGAAAACATTCATAAGGTGAAACTAAACGAAACCGGTGTATCATGCGTCTTTTGACAGTACTACGACAAGCGGGAAGCGAGGTCACTTCCCTTGCATCCTGGTAAGCCACGAGAGGGAGGAGGGTTGCAAAGATTATATTGGTATTCCCTAGCAACCCGTCAGTAGATGAAGTCGACGTTCGAACGGAAAAAGAAAGTCGAGAGTTGGCATTCCATGCGGCCCCGATATTTGTCAAATTTTGGCGTGACTGAGGCACCAAGCACAAGAGTACACGTCCCAAATGATGCTGGCAGTTGTGAATACACACCTGGGGCCAGATTCACGAAGCGGTTACGTAAGTACTTACGAACCTGTACATCTTGCCTCAATCTTTGACGGCTTTGGTTACATTTATTATACAGTTTACAAGCATGAAAACTTGCCAATCAACTGTTGTTATTGTTATAAACAGCCTCCTGGTGCTTTGGAACTCATTAACTGTTTAATAATTGTAAACAATGCCGCCAAAGACTGAGAAAAGATGTACAGGTTCGTAAGTGCTTGCGTAGCTGCTTCGTGAATCTGGGTCCAGCTCTAGGTCCTCGCTTCTCGTGGTCACAGGACCAGGTACCGGGCACAGTGGCATCCCGCTTCCCACTTTGTATACATCGAGACCATAAACAATTTGTGACTCAAACAATTGACTCAAACAATTGACTCAAACATTAGTCATGCGAACAGTTCTATTGTTGGTTGCTGGTTGGTCAATAAGCACAATAGCTCGGTCGATAGAGTAGAGTTTCGGCCTCACTACACGTAGGGTTCACGGTTCGAGTCTGCTAGACCTCAGGTGAATGGTATAGGCACTTGTCTTGATAACCCTCCAGAGGTTAATAGGCGTTAAACCCACCACCATCATGAGGTCATCACAGCCAGAAGGATCAGCGATTATTGCTCCTGTGTGGAGATGTCGGTCAAGACGGCAATATTTTCTGTAAGGTCAAGACGTGAGAGGTCAACAATGCTTCTCTAGAACGTAGTAATAAGCTTACGTTAGACACAGCTTTGGTTCCATGTAAATATAAGTTGCTTCATGCGGGTCTAATAGGCCTTAATTTGCAAACTGCAGGTCATTTTGAGTAAATTGCAAATAATTTCCATTTTTCCCTTATGGTCACATTTTCTTATAACTTCAAATATGTGCAATCACTTTGAATTGCGCTCAAAAATAGCGCTTAAGAATAATATTTTAAATATCTCCTTATTTTTCAAACTGAAAGTTAATTTCGGTAAAATGTGAAAAATATAAATTTTCCTTATTGTCAAATTTCCTCAAAAAATTCCTAAATTTAAAGCTTCAAATATATGCAATCATCGTAAATTACATTAACAAATAGAAGTCAGGCATGATATTTTATCCGCCTTATTTTTCAAACTTTAGGTAAGTTTGGACAAAATGTAAAAAATCTCCGTTTTTCCTTATCAATTGACCTTATAAAATGACTGAATTTATTGCATCAAATATATGAAAAGACCATGAAAGTAATCGCACTCAAGTATAAAAGACCATGAAAGTAATCGCACTCAAGTATAAAAGACCATGAAAGTAATCGCACTCAAGTATAATATTTTCAATATCCGTGATAAGTCCTCAGTCTTCACCTGTCCTTAATTTTCAAGCATTTGAGCTATCAGCATCGTCTTGCTCACGTGTGAAGTATTGTACACAGTGTATGGTATGGCGTATTGTGTTATAGTGTGTATTCAACACAAGGGTCTAGTGGGAAGACAGGCCGTTAGCCATGCAGGCAGGCTGTCAGCCAGGCAGGCAGGCCGTCAGCCAGGCAGGCAGGTCAGCCAGGCAGGCAGGCCGTCAGCCAGGCAGGCAGGCCGTCAGCCAGGCAGGCAGGTCAGCCAGGCAGGCAGGCCGTCAGCCAGGCAGGCAGGCCGTCAGCCAGGCAGGCAGGCCGTCAGCCAGGCAGGCAGGTCGTCACCCAGGCAGGCAGGCAGGCCGTCAACCAGGCAGACAGACTGTCAGTCGGTCAGGCAGGTCGTCAGCCAGGCAGGCAGGCAGGTCGTCAGCAGAAAGGCATGAATGCAAAGAGAAACGGATCAGTATTTATCCAGGCAGTGTGGCATACAATGACACTGGCAGAAAGTCGGTGAAACCTGGAGGCAGGTGGAGTGGGAGGGCAGTTGGTACCTGTGCCACTGGGAGGTCTTTGAGGTCGAAGCAGTTACCTCGAGAGCCTCTTGCATGGGCGGGTGAGGGCTCTTAGGCTCGTCATGCACCTCAAGGGCTGTGGTTCCTTTTTCCGGAGTGAACCACCAGGTCCTGCTTGAGAGAACGGGAGGTACTGGAGCAATCCGTCCTCCTAATAGAACGTCGCATTTTGACGTATACTCTACCTAAGGGCAAAAATAGTTGTACTTAAAAATGGTAGCGGCTCGCGAAATTGACAGACTGTCCCGTTTTCTGTTTTGGGTCCTCTGGTAGGTTAGGGCACTTTAGTGCGACAGTTTCTTGACGTTGAGGTACCTGAGGAGGACGGACTGACGGGAGATAGTTAACAGGTCCTGCTGGACATACCGATGTACTAAAGGTTAATATCTGAGACCTAAGAACACATTTCCTGCACCTGAGTTGAGCTCAGGTCCAGGAACCTGAGCTCAACATCCTTTCATTGCTTAAATATTTTCTCATTATTTTGTATTATTTATTTATTTTATTTATTTTTAGGAACGCCCTCTGGGTAGTTAAACGTGAAGTGTGACTACCGTAGAGTTTTATGTATTATTTTAATTTAATTTCTTTTTTATTTTGTAGACATATTGTAAGACTGTATGTGCACTGACTAATATATATTTTCTCTGCTTAATTTAGTGTTCTATGACCTTGCTGTTGAAGGAAAGGGAACTACCAGGGGGAAAGCGCCAAGCCATTACGACTATACAGCACTGGGAAGGGATCAGAATAAGGATTTGGGATGGGACGAGAGGGAGGTGGGGGACAGTTTAGATTCAGTAAGTAATAATTTAGAAGATTATTAAATTTTTAATCAAGACTTTCGCACTATTCACCTCTGGTACAACTGGTCAAGGGACATTGATGTTACAATAAACTGACGTTAGTAAACATTGATCCAAAGTTGATTAGATTGATTGGGTTGGTCTCACGTCCATAATGTTTTATACAATGTTAATATCTTTGATTAAATGTTGCTGGAGGATACTCAGCCTGTTCGTTGCAAGACTGCCTGACTCCACCTCAAACCAATACAGCTAATGGATGTTATGCTGTAACAAACTAGGTTTGTTAACAATGCTGTAGTTAAGCCTTCGCCTTGAATATAATTTCCATGGAACATAGTATGCAAATTAGAGATCACTTGTAAAGACAATTGTTATCTTCCGGTGCTTCAGTCTTTTGAGATAACTTGTGTATGTGATTCTAGTTTGTTTATATATGCTAATTAATGCACAGATGGCACTGTGGGTATGTTTTTGTTACATTAAACTCGTTTGTTATTTGTCGTAGTTAGAGTTTTAGTCTCATTGGTCCCTTCATTACCTGCCACTCACCTTTATCATCTGCTGTTCTACCTTTACCATCTACTACTACACCTTTACTATCTACTCCCCCTTTATCATCTACTACTACTACCACACCTTTTCCATCTACTCCTCCCCCTTTATCATCTACTACTACTACACCTTTTCCATCTACTCCTCCCCTTTATCATCTACTACTCCTCCTTTACTATATAACTTTCACCATCTCCGTCTTCCTTTTCATCTTTACTTGTGCCAACTTGCATGTTTATAATTGTAATATAGTGAGTGCCACTTGTCATAATAAGCAGCAAGCATGATTGATGGCACTGGTGGAGTGCCACTTGTCATCATTAAGGCTGAGAGGTGGCAGTGGTGCATCTGGAGGAGGAGGGAGGAGTACCTGGCTATGAAGGTACACCCACGTCTTTGTGGTCAGATATTCGGGTTTTCATCATTCTCTTTTATCGTCGAAAAGCCGTGTCTATTAGGGATTGTTAACAGACTAATTGTGCGCAAAGAACCTGGTAAAGGTATTTAAAGGTCGAATGTTATCATCCAAGTAGTCGAACTCAGAGCTGTTGGCTCCAGCAGTGTGACTGGCAAGGCCATCCAGCACGTCCTGCTGTTTCCCAATGTCAAGAAAACCTTCAATTTAAAGTGGTCTCTCCTAATGTACCAGAGGACCTAAAACAGAAAACGGGATAGTACGTCACTTTCGCGAGTCGCTTCCATTTCATAGTACGATAATTTTTTGCCTTATGTAACGCATACGATCGAAATACGACGTTCTTTGTAGGAGGATAGGTTGATCAGGCCATCGACCTACTGGCCTATTCAACTCCGAGGGGGATCCACCAGGAGAGAGGTGGATCTGACGGAAGAGGTTGTGCTCTGCTGGAGGTCAGAATGAAAAATTTCGTATACTGAAAGGTAAGAAAATGACAGTTGAATTGTGAGCATGAATACTGGAAGAGGGGGTGAGGAGGAGGGGGGCGGGGGGAGGGGTGAGCTTGGGAGGGGTAAAGGAGGGTAGTGGGACAGAGAAGGAAAGGTAGAAGGGGGGAGAGATGAAGGAAAAGGTGGGGAGGAAGACAATGTTCTCGAACTTAGACGTCTGACATTGACGGGATTTTTCACGTCAGTGAGTGTGTGTGTGTGTTTTCAAAGATCGAATTCCAGCTCCTGGGCCTCTCCTGTATACCTCGAGTACGCGTGCGTGTGTGAGCATGCGCGCGGACGCACGTTCAAGTCACCTTTCCTTGTAATAGTACCGTGGGCGTATAGCATTCTCTTACCACCGACGACATGAGACTCGAGCGTGAATAAAACAGCGTTTGTGAGTGGCGGTCGTTGGTGGGGACGACCTGTCCCTTCTTCCAGGGGCTGACACGTGTACGTGTACGTGTAGTTCGTGTACGTGTAGTACGTGTACGTGTAGCACGTGTACGTGTAGTACGTGTACGTGTAGTTCGTGTACGTGTAGTACGTGTACGTGTAGTACGTGTACGTGTAGTACGTGTACGTGTAGCACGTGTACGTGTAGTACGTGTACGTGTAGTTCGTGTACGTGTAGTACGTGTAGTACGTGTACGTGTAGTACGTGTACGTGTAGTACGTGTACGTGTAGTACGTGTACGTGTAGTACGTGTACATGTACGCAGGCGATGAGTCACAATAACGTGGCTGAAGTATGTTGACCTGACCACACACTAGAAGTTGAAGGGACGACGACGTTTCGGTCCGTCCTGGACCATTCTCAAGTCGATTGTGTACATGTACGTTTTTGGTCGTGCACGCATCCACAGGCGCGCGCGCACATGCAATACAGTAGAGGATGATCTAGTCATTCTCCAAAGATGGTCTGAGAAATGGCTACTAGACTTTAACCTTGATAAATGCAAGGTTATGAAAAATAGGAGATGAAGCATGAAGACCTCACAGCATACTCTATACTGAAGTATTGAGTATGCAGCCACAGCATGGAACCCTTACCCAAAGAAGCCCAAAATAAAACTAGGAAAGGTCCGAAAATATGCAAAAAAGGGTCGTTACTGCGCTAAGGAGACTACGAAGAAAGACTGATGGGGGAACAGTAGGAATAGAAAGGGAAAAGTAGGAATAGGGTAGACATGACAATGACATACAAGATACTAAAAAATACTAAAGGAACACACACCTGGCCTCCCAGTCACACTATTAAATCACATACCTAACATATACATGACTAATAGAAGTTCGACATAAAGAGTTATAACTCAGTGTATTACCTTCTATTAGTAATACCCTGTAATATGTAATATCTTCCCTGTTGGAGATATTACATGCAGAACAATCTTCAGACTCAAGAGTGAAAGAATATTTGTATAAAGGAAGTGAATGACATTTGAATATCTTAACATTTACATGCACAAAAATAATGGAGATCTTTACGTGTGTTTTCTCCTCCATTCAGCTTCACGTTGTTAATATTAGCATCTTTATTGGCAAAATTAACATACAATTTTGCCTTATCGGAGTAATTCAATTAGGTCTCACTGCTCTGTGGAGGCTGTTTATATTCACTACCTCACAGGACGGTGAGGATGCTGGTCATATTCACTGTCTCATTGGACAGTGAGGATGCTGGTCATATTCACTGTCTCATTGGACAGTGAGGATGCTGGTCATATTCACTGTCTCATTGGACAGTGAGGATGCTGGTCATATTCACTGTCTCATTGGACAGTGAGGGTGCTGGTCATATTCACTGTCTCATTGGACAGTAACTAGTAAGGTGCACTGTAACTAGTGTGTACTAGTTGCACACTAGTTACAGTGGCTAAGTGTGTACACCACAGTTCTCAAACACTGTTGACTAGTTTGTACATTCACACACACACACACACACACACACACACACACACACACACACACACACACACACACACACACACACACACACACACACACACACACACACACACACACACACACACACACACACACACACACACACACACACACACACACACACACACACACACACACACACACACACGTAGTTTCAAAGCGTTATACGACAAAGAGTACTGGGAAGACGGGACACCACGACCGTAGCTCTCATCCTATAACTACATTCAAGTGATTACTTTTATAATAACACAAACACGAAATCTAAAGATTCTACACCAAAATTTATAACAATTTCCCTTGAGATTAGTCTCCTACGAAGGCGAGGGACTAGAACTGAAATTCATGCATGGAAATTTCCTCGGCTTCTTAAAAATAATCGATAATCATATTAAACGATATCGAATCATATCGTTCCCGTGCCTTTACCGAGTAAAACTGACAATATAGTACCCGCCATCACCAATATGTCTGCAGACGCAGGCATATTGGCTTGTGTCATCCCCCTGCCACCCCTCTCCACCCACCGTTACCCATGGGAACATATTGGGCTCACTTTCCTAGGATTTAATTAAACCCTCCCTGCCTAAGATGCACTTAAGCTGTTTTGCTGGAAGCGTCAGATGGCGGGCCACGGACCCTCCACACGGGGCCAAGAGCTGAAGCTCAACCACCTTGCAAGTACATCTAGGTGACTACAGACATCTAGATCATAGGAAGAGTGAAACTAACGGCCCCATTACTAGGAGTACCGACCTTATATGCCCCAGTAGTGGTGAAATGTTGCATTTTCTTCACCGTGTAAATCACTAGGGATGTACTCATACAGTTCTGCTTGCCGGGAGGTTGAGCTTCGGCTCATTGGTTCCGCCTCTCAGCTGGTGGTATTAAGAGGGGGAGGCAGCCACCCTTCACATCAGGAGGTAAACTTAAACTGATTTGCCTTAATTATGTCAAATCAGCCTTCCAAGATGTGAATACTAGAGTACAGAGTACCTTCCAAGATGTGAATACTAGAGTACAGAGTACCTTCCAAGATGTGAATACTAGAGTACAGAGTACCTTCCAAGATGTGAATACTAGAGTACAGAGTGCCTTCTAAGATGTGAATACTAGAGTACAGAGTACCTTCCAAGATGTGAATACTAGAGTACAGAGTGCCTTCTAAGATGTGAATACTAGAGTACAGAGTACCTTCCAAGATGTGAATACTAGAGTACAGAGTGCCTTCTAAGATGTGAATACTAGAGTACAGAGTACCTTCCAAGATGTGAATACTAGAGTACAGAGTGCCTTCCAAGATGTGAATACAGAGCTCCTTCCTCTTCTAACTCTGCCCTACCCCTCGTGCCTGCCTTCCCTCTTGGCCCGGTCAACAAATCTTCTATATTACTGGAACTCACATAAACAGGGGTGAAAATGGATATTAAGACACTCACTCAAAAGGCTAGGAACGCTACCTTTCTGAAGTGCTGAGTTACAGCCTCTCTCGTCTTGCAATATTGGGCCATGAACTCCTGCATATCTGCGTCTCTCTATGGCCACGTGCTGAGAGAACAGGTGCTGAGACAACAGGTGCTGAGGGCCAGGACCTCAGAGGCACGCCTGCAGAACATGCTAGCAGATGCACGCCCAGCATGGAATGATTTAATTTAAGCTAAGAGCTTATGGATGAGGCGTTGGTTAGTGCCCTTGAAGGTTTATGTGTGTGTGTGTGTGTGTGTGTGTGTGTGTGTGTGTGTGTGTGTGTGTGTGTGTGTGTGTGTGTGTGTGTATGTGTGTGTGTGTGTGTGTGTGTGTACTCACCTAGTTGTACTCACCTAGTTGTGTTTGCGGGGGTTGAGCTCTGGCTCTTTGGTCCCGCCTCTCAACCGTCAATCAACAGGTGTACAGATTCCTGAGCCTGTTGGGCTCTATCATATCTACACTTGAAACTGTGTATGGAGTCAGCCTTCACCTAATGCATTCCATACACACTCCATTGTGTGTGTGTGTGTGTGTGTGTGTGTGTGTGTGTGTGTGTGTGTGTGTGTGTGTGTGTGTGTGTGTGTGTTAGTAATTACCCACTCTCCAGGTATACTCTGTAGTAATATGCTAATACAGTAATCAGCACCAAGTTATATTAATCATTTGTTTCTGCTCTTTCTGTTAAATCAAGTCATTTCTTCCTTAACTTTAACCGTTCTGCTTTAAACATCCTTGTGTGACCCCAGTCATCAATCTCTGACCCCAGTCACCATTCCCTGACCCCGGCCAGTATTCTCTGACCCCCCACACTTGACCCCAGCTATCTATTCTTGGCAACCAACCATCGACTCCATCGAGTTGGGCCTCATGCATACTTTGACCCATAATATTTATTTCTCCGTGACCTGCCATTCTCACCTTTGACCCTAAATGGTCCTTCGTGACACCAGCGATCACCCCTCCACGACGAAACAATTGAGCGTTGAACAGGAACTGACCAAACTGTTGTGTCTGGCTCGTGAACACGAGGGTGGCACTTGCTGGGGTAAGAGAGAGAGAGACAGCAGAGACAGAGACAAACTGAGAGAGAGTGAGAGAGTCAAAGAGATACAAAAAGACACAGAGAAATATAGCGAAGGATAGCAAAATCTCTTATAGAGATTAACAATATTTAACAACTGCTTTTGAGGACAATTTTAGAGACAGATCATTAGGAAGCAGAACATTTTATAGACAGAACCATTAGGACGCAGCAGCGACTTTAAAGACAGAACCATACTTTAAATGCCGTCTCTAGACATAACTTAAAATATGACAGGTGCGTTTTAAGATATCCCAAGTATATAATACTCCTTAAAGACAATATTACCCCAACAGAACAAGGCTGACCGAGTGACGGTCAATGCCTTTCTCATCGTGCATTATAGCGAGAATTTGGAAAGATATCTTCCTCATGCTGTTCTATGGAGGTTAATGAGAAAGATATCTTTTCATGCTGTCTCGTAGACAGGTTGGCAACGGTGCCTCCCGACTCCCGGAAGTGAAGATACGAACACTGAAACCATTCAATTAAAAATACAGTGAGCAGTTTTGGTCGAACAACCACGATATATGAATATTTAAGGGAGCGTCTGGCTTACGAAGTTAAAAGTTTAGTTGGGTAATTTCCTGTTGGTTGCCCCCCCCCCTCCCCTGGTGATTACTGTGTGTTGGTCTGTGTGTGTTGTATACCTCGTGTGTTGTAT
>NC_091242.1:3673010-3693010 GCF_040958095.1 Procambarus clarkii | reverse complement strand
TGGTTTCAGAGAGAATTGATTAAATACACCTATAATGACATTGCCTGTCATGTGTCTTTCGACACTAATGTTATGTATCCATGTTTATTTCTTCGTTACTGACTGACTCGTTCTTGTTTCACTTACGTTCCTTAGTGTTTTCTGTAAGTCGATACTTGAATGGGTAGACTGTTCATAAATTAGTAATTTATGAAATAGGCCTCTTGATGCTGGAATTAATGTATTGATACTTAAATTGCTAACGTGATATCGATGACTTGATACTTGATATCTTGACATTTATATTCATATTTTCTATTTCATTTGTTCCCAATTCCAGGAAACAAGGAAATGTTATCCTATATTTTTATATTTATATATTTTTAAGGCTACGACAAGATTGCCAATGCGGAAAAAACTCGAGAAAAAGGTGAAACTTATATTTAAATGCAAATTCTTAGAGAGAATGGCAAGGTGGGCTCGGCTGAGACCTGCTATATCCGTGGAAATTTAAATAAAACTGCTATGTAGATTCAGAGCAAGATTCCGATCAAATCTAGATCCTCTATGTTTCTCGCAGAATGTCGTTCATTATTGTGTAGCCTTCAGTGTTTGTTGGGTAGTGTGAAGAAGAGTTCTTGTTGTTGTTTTAGATTTGGCTAATCAGAACGAAGTGTCCATGTAGCACGGGCTATGGTGAGCCCGTTATTGAGTTCGGTTATTCGCGATAACCTTGTTACTCTGATATTTGGGTGAAAGTTTTAAATGGAGGTGGGGTTTCCTCCTTTTTCCCTGTTTCTTTTTCGTTTCTGTTTTAGTCGTGTTTTGAAGAAGAGTTCTTGCGTGGGTTATCTTGGTGGGGGGGAAGTGTGTATTGCGTTATAAACACCATAGCTGTTTATACTAAATTGTTGATTAAACTGCCCATTCCTCGTGTTGTGTATACAGGTGTTTTAATAGGCCTATTTTGGGAAGGTGGTTATCCTTAAGCTACCGACTTCTACATGTGCCGCGAGAGGACGCTACGACCGTCACCCCAAAGTCCTTCATTATTTGCACCAGGCGGCCCGAACACACACGTGTTCACGGTGAATACTGTAGCCTGGTCGGGGGCAGATGTCTGAGGTCCCTGGAGTCACCAATGTAAACCAGAATATACACTTGTATTGCAAATGTAAACTCTGCCTTCAGTAATGTTAAGACTGTAAGCCCTAAAGAGGAGTAGAAACCAGGATACCCGCGAGTAACAGCTGGCTTGGTGATTTGAGTAGTAGTTCTATCATTTCTTCAGCTTTCATTGTCTTCTAAAATGAGGACATTTAGGTAGGTTGAGGCAGAAGTTGAGCAAGTTGATAACCTCAGCATGTAGGTCGGTCTTGGGTGCCCTGTTTGACTACATGTAGAATAGTTTCTAGTAGAAAAGCCATTTAGCTATTCTTGCGTTTAACGGTATTTAGATCCATCAGAATTAGTCATTTATCACTTATTCTAAATACTTGTGCAGTGATTGAGTGATATAATATTGTTATTGATAGGTTTTGTATATAGGTTCTCAGTTAAATTCAACATTTTGTTTTGTAAATATATTTATATATCATTTTATCGTTGGGTGTCTTAGTCCTACTCAAAATGTCCCTCCAGACACATTAATATTAAAGGGTTTTACCTTTTAAATGAAGTGGACACAGAACAACCCAATCACTGGGTCGACAGCCGTGGCTAACGACTCTCTATTTATTAATTTTTATGTAATACAAAAGTAAATGCAACATAAAAAGCACCGAAGCTCCAAATAAACCCGAGCAGACGCTACACAAAACACATCAACAAACTGGGGCAGAATTCGACTCTAAAATCACGCTCATGAGTCACATTTGTGAAATTTACTATATTTTGAAAACTGCAGGGGAGGGGGGGGGGGGGGTTAATTGGCATATTTTGGATATAAAAAGTCACACACACACACACACACACACACACACACACACACACACACACACACACACACACACACACACACACACACACACACACACACAGGTGAATGATTTCATCTGTGTGTGTGTGTGATTTCACCTGTTTGACGGTTGAGAGGCGGGACCAAAGAGACAGAGCTCAACCCCCGCAAGTACAATTAGGTGAGTACACACACACACACACACACACACACACACACACACACACACACACACACACACACACACACACACACACACACACACACGCACACACACACACACACACACACACACACACACACACACACGCACACACACACACACACACACACACACACACACACACACACACACACACACACACACACACACACACACACACACACACACACACACACACACACACACACACACACTCACCGGTGTGATCGAGCGCCTCTCTAATGATAAATGTCCCATTCAAATAAACTACAAGCATATAAAATGAAGTACATTTCAGCCGGTCTCTCCGGAATGTCAATTACGACCAGTGGGGGATTATAAATATGCGATCCAGTACCATATATGACATTCGGTTCTTTGCCGCCTTATCCGGACGACCGTTGTTTGTGTCGACCACTGTTTGTCTGTCGTTTGTTAGAGTCGAACATTCTCTGTGTCTATTATCTCTTGTCAATCATTTTTTTTGTCTAACCAGACGACTATTATCGCATATAATTACATATGTGGTGTATCAGACGTGCTGATAAAGAAAGTAGTTATCAGAAGGCACCAAGCCGGGAAGCCTATATGTAGCTATAAGCCGGGAAGATATAATATAGTACCATATAGCGGCATGGTGCTATATTATATAGGACCATGCTGGGAAGATTATATAGGCTCGTCACAGAGGGGGTGTTCCAGTACCCCCAGTTCTCAGTGAGAGACCCAGTATCTCCCTACTTCGTCTGTGGCTTACTTTCTTCCTCCCTGCCTTTCTTTTTCTTATCTCCTCTTCCCTCTTATCTGGCGTTTGCCCTTCCCTCTCCCGCCCCTGGCTCCTTGCTCTGGACTTACGGCCGCCACCTTGTAAAATATATCTATATTAAAGGCTGGTGCTAAAGCTGTCCTGTTCCGTGATTTTTAAACGCTTAGGTCGGTAAATTGCCTCGTATTAATTTTGGTTCCTCGAATGTTGCGTGTGGGGCTGAGATTTATCGTGTGTGTGTGTGTGTGTGTGTGTGTGTGTGTGTGTGTGTGTGTGTGTGTGTGTGTGTGTGTGTGTGTGTGTGTACTCACCTATTTGTGCTTGCGAGGGTTGAGCTTTGGCTCTTTGGTCCCGCCTCAGGTCCCTGTGTGTGTGTGTGTGTGTGTGTGTAGGTGGTAGTGGTTGTGGTGGTTGTACTATTGATAGTGGTGGTTATAAACGACAACCTGCACTAAGTACAGCTTAATCAAGAAAGATTGTACACATAGTCAAGAAAATCATTCATTATAATCTGGAATTTCATCATTGTTAAATCGTCAAGAAAATCACTCATTATAATCTGAAATTTCAACATTGTTAATTAATTAAGAACGTGACATACTTAAGCATTATCATTGCTTGTTAGCAATTGTCTGAACTGCATTTTGCATCGCATTCCACTGTCCTGTATATGTGTGGGCCGTAATATGGTAACATTGATGGACCTATTGCAATATCTACCTAACTTCTGCAGCGCGTTTTCTAAAGACAAATCATTAAAAACAAAATTTTGAATCACCCATATCATTTTTGACTAACAAATTACCGTAACGGTGTCAATAGAGGCGGTAATATTGCTAGATTGTTAGGCATACACAGCCTGGAATAACCATGGCCTGGTTGGTAGGATCGCACTTTTAAGACCCCGAGTTCGATTCTCCTATGATCCGAGCGAATGAAGTGAAACATATTTTAATGTTCACTATCAAATGAAACATTTTAATGTTCACTATTGTCCAAAACCTGTTGATGGTGTCATGTTCTTTGTTGACAGGCGTAGTTGCTTCCTTTGTTTGGGACTCATTGTGTCACTACTGTGTCGTATATTGAGAAATTGTGTCATACATTGAGAAGTTGTGTCATACATTGAGAAGTTGTGTCATACATTGAGAAGTTGTGTCATACATTGAGAAGTTGTGTCATACATTGAGAAATTAATGTCATACATTGAGAAATTAATGTCATACATTGAGAAATTGTGTCATACATTGAGAAATTAATGTCATACATTGAGAAATTAATGTCATACATTGAGAAATTAATGTCATACATTGAGAAATTGTGTCATACATTGAGAAATTAATGTCATACATTGAGAAATTAATGTCATACATTGAGAAGTTGTGTCATACATTGAGAAATTAATGTCATACATTGAGAAATTAATGTCATACATTGAGAAGTTGTGTCATACATTGAGAAATTAATGTCATACATTGAGAAATTAATGTCATACATTGAGAAATTAATGTCATACATTGAGAAGTTGTGTCATACATTGAGAAATTAATGTCATACATTGAGAAATTAATGTCATACATTGAGAAGTTGTGTCATACATTGAGAAATTAATGTCATACATTGAGAAATTAATGTCATACATTGAGAAATTAATGTCATACATTGAGAAATTGTGTCATACATTGAGAAATTAATGTCATACATTGAGAAATTGGGTCATACATTGAGAAATTAATGTCATACATTGAGAAATTGGGTCATACATTGATAAATTAATGTCATACATTGAGAAATTGTGTCATACATTGAGAAATTGTGTCATATATTGAGAAATTGTGTCATTCATTGAGAAATTGTGTCTTACATTGAGAAATTGTCATACATTGAGAAATTGTCATACATTGAAAAATTGTCATTCATTGAGAAATTGTGTCACACTGAGAAATAATGACAGACATACATAAATTGTGTCGTACAGTGATTTCGGAGCGCGAACATTATGCATGCCAGACATTTTGATATGCTGACTAATTACAGTCATTGCGTGATAATTGCTGCTATTAAGACTGGTAATTCAGGCTGGGATCAGTTTAACGAGGTTAAATGGCCCTTGGTGGAGTTTGGGAGACTCGTTCTACTGTTAATGGCCCACGTGGTAGGCCAATTATGTATCCGTGATCAGGATGATTAAGTTATTAGTGAGTTAAGTTATTAGTGATTAAGTTATATTGTCCAGTAGAACTCCAGGTTGCAATTCTTTTGACTATGTCGTGGCCTAGTCGATTAAGGCAGCGTCTGGGATCCTCTCAGACGTAGGTTCGAACCCTCATCACAGCCCTGTGGATTTGTTCATTTTATAAGTGATCATTTATGCAACTCTAAGTTCGTAAACAGTTCAATTAAAACTATGCCGACATGATCTAGGAGAGATGCACAGGTTTCGTAACTGGAGACGAAATCTGGAAGAAAACCCCAGTTGGGAAACAGGCGGGGGATCAAAACATACCGAGTTTTAGGTAATTAAAGAAAATTTGGTAAATTGAATTTAATATATATATATATATATATATATATATATATATATATATATATATATATATATATATATATATATATATATATATATATATATATATATATATTTATATATTTAGTACACACACACACACACACACACACACACACACACACACACACACACACACACACACACACACACACACACACACACACACACACACACACACATGATCACCACCTATAAAATTCCCAAAGAGGAATTGACAGGAGAGATAAAAATAAACTGTTAAACACGGGTGGAACACAAACAAGGGGACCCAACTTGACTACCCAAATAAGCCACAGAGACGTTAGAACTTTTCAAGCGTCAGAGTAGTTAACAGATGGAATGCATTAGGCAATGCTATGGTGGAGACAGACTCCATAGACAGTTTCAAATACAGATATGATAGATCCCAGTAGGCTCAGGAATCTATACACCAGTTGATTCACAGTTGAGAATCGGGACCAAAGAGCTAAGTTCAACCCTCGTAAGCACAACTCGGCAACTACACACACACACAGTTTCACCATATCTATTACGCAGGAACGCCGGGAAACTCAACATTTTTGTTCTGAAAACCCCTAATCTTTTCCCTCTACAATATCTGTTTGAATATATTTATTGCCTTAATGGAATTTGGGTACGTGGGGATTTTGTCAGTTTTATTCGCTAGATATTGATAAGTATTACAGAGACCAGTATCATATTTTCAGAGGAAATAGCAAAAGAGAGAGATATAATGGAAGACAAATAGAGATAAAAAAAATATAATGGAGATAGTTTTTTTTTTACTATTAACAAGCTAAGGTATATACAGGAATATGCTGCTACCCTATTTTTTTATGAAGGATTGCAAAGTGTAGATCAAAAGCTAGTTGTGAGTTCATCTATCATTCCCATCATTCCCATCAAGCAGGTATCATCTCACATGATGGTTAGTCATAGTTGGAAGCTGGAGATACCATGAGATGAGAGATCTCATGGAGATGAGAGACACCATGAGATCTATTAACTTGCAAAGAAAGACGGACAGACAGATATATTGGCAGAGATAGACATAATTAGAGAGAGAGAGAGAGAGAGAGAGAGAGAGAGAGAGAAAGAGAGAGAGAGAGAGAGAGAGAGAGAGAGAGAGAGAGAGAGAGAGAGAGAGAAAGAGAGAGAGAGAGAGAGAGAGAGAGAGAGAGAGAGAGAGAGAGAGAGAGAAAGAGAGAGAGAGAGAGAGAGAGAGAGAGAGAGAGAGAGAGAGAGAGAGAGAGAGAGAGAGAGAGAGAGAGAGAGAGAGGCAAATTCAGAAAAGCTAATGTAAATCCAATCAAATATTTAATTTCATTACATGGTTGGTCGAGCCAAATTAATAACTGCTCATGCATGAGGAATATAGCCATCAGTCACCCGTAATCTAACACGATTAACAACGGGCATGCATGGCAACATGATCAACATTAATCATGTATAAGACCAATATGATCGACATTAATCATCAATGACAACATGCTCAACATTAATCATCAATGACAACATGCTCAACATTAAACATATATAAAACCAACAGGATCACATTAATCATGTATATGAGACCTTTATAATTAACATTAATCATGAATAACATGATCAACACTTGTATAACATCACATTGATCAATATTACTCATGTATAACATCAGAATGATGAACTTTAACCAGTGATACGGCAGTTCAACCGTAACCCAAAAATGGTTCCAAATCCCCCTTAAGTTGGAGGAGAAACCCATTAACGCGAACAAGCAATAACTATCATGTTGTCCGCAGGGTGTAGGGCCTTGTTACACCTTGTTAAGGGGCTCCTTGGCCAGGTACCAGGTATAAGGACTCCTTACAGGGTCGTTAAGGGCTAATGGTATATCAAGAGAACAAGCTGATTTGGCAGTGAAGGGGATCGCATGGTATGAAGCAAGAGACCGGGCCTATGGGGACATTAATGCACGGAATCACCTCGACAAGAGCGTGCGTCACTCTCACACACGCACTCACAATTGCGTGATGCATCAAATGAGCTACGATGCAATTGCGTCGTAGCTCAGTCGATTAAGACAGCGTCTGGGATGCTCTCGGACGCAAGTTCGAATCCTCGTCACGGCCCTTGTGGATTTGTTCATTTACACACACACACACACACACACACACACACACACACACACACACACACACACACACACACACACACACACACACATACATACATACACACACACACACACACACACACACACACACACACACACACATACACATGTGCGTATTATTCCAATGAGAGAAATAAATGCTGTAGCTCATTCGTTACTGCATGATTCAGCACATTGGAGATTGGAAGCCATATAAAAATATAAAATATTGAACGCTCAGTAATGAAGTTGAAAGGGAAGTTTTACAAGGCTGACTTTTCAATATGAAAACATTCATGAAGTAATTGACTGGTGGACATGGACAGAATTTTCTGTCATTGGCTTTCTGGCACTGGTTGTCTGTCTGTCTCTCTCTGTCTCTCACTGTCTGTCTCTCTCTCTCTCTCTCTCTCTCTCTCTCTCTCTCTCTCTCTCTCTCTCTCTCTCTCTCTCTCAGATACCAAGATACACAATCCTTCCCTCGTTATTTTCACCTCAGTCCTCCCTTCCCTTTACCTCCCGTTTTCTGTTGTCTGTTTTTTCTGGGAGGATTTCTTTTGTTCAATTTCTAGGATTGCCTCTTGTCTGTTATCCTCCGTTTCTACTGTTTTTTATGAGTTTCTGTTAATACTTTTGGGGATTTTTTTGTACCAGAATTTTCGACTTCTTTTCCGTTATCCTATTTTTTTTTTTTTGTCAATGTTATCGTTCAGTTTTTCTTAATTTATCAGGATTTTCTGTTCAGTTTTCGGAGTGTTTTGCACTTGTTTAGGACTTGTTCTGTTTTGTTTGTGATCTGAGTGTTGCCGTATAAAGTTTTAATTTGTTCAAGGAGGGTTTTTATTTGTTCAAGGAGGGTTTTAATTTGTTCAAGGAGGGTTTTTATTTGTTCAAGCAGGGTTTTAATTTGTTCAAGCAGGGTTTTTATTTGTTCAAGGAGGGTTTTAATTTGTTCAAGGAGGGTTTTTATTTGTTCAAGGAGGGTTTTTATTTGTTCAAGGAGGGTTTTTATTTGTTCAAGGAGGGTTTTTATTTGTTCAAGGAGGGTTTTTATTTGTTCAAGGAGGGTTTTAATTTGTTCAAGGAGGGTTTTTATTTGTTCAAAGAGGGTTTTTATTTGTTCAAGGAGGGTTTTTATTTGTTCAAGCAGGGTTTTTATTTGTTCAAGGAATTCCTGATGTTTGGGGATTTGTTTGTTTTTTGTTAATTCTTGAATTCTTTAGCTGTCCTGAGATTTGTTTTGTGTGTGAAACTTATCAAGTTGCTTTTTTTTTAGCTTTTGTTCCAGTTATATTCGGTTTTTCTGTGTTTTTCCTCCGTCTGTTAAAATGTTTGCAAGTCATAGTTCTGTTTTAAGTATTGTTTTTTAAGTGGGAGTTCTGTTTTATCGTTTTTTAAGTGGGAAGGGGGCAGAGTTGAACTCAAGTTACATCACTGTCAACTTGGACTAAGTTAGGAGAGTGGCAGTGGGGTAAGTGAGGGGGGGGGGGGTGTGGGGGGCAACTTGGTTGTAGGGAACTATGCTTGTCTGATACGACTTTGAGCTCTGAGGTACAAGTTTGAGTTCTGAGGTACAATTTTGAGCTCTGAGGTACAAGTTTGAGCTCTGAGGTATAAATTTGAGCTCTGGGGTACAACTTTGAGCTCTGGGGTACAGCTTTGAGCTCTGAGGTACAACTTTGAGCTCTGAGGTACAAATTTGAGCTCCGACGTACAACTTTGAGCTCCAAGCACTGCTGTACACCTTATACAGCCTTTCCCAACATGACCAACCTCTCTAATACAGCTGAAGTTGCTGAAGTAATCAGTCAATACTGAGCCAGCCACCCCTGAAATTCACTTAACTCTTCCAAGCTGAACTTCAGAATTTCAATTGAATTATCAGTTCAGTCCCTAAAGTTCACGAGAGAGGGGGAGGGCCCGGTACGAAAGGCTCCAGGGCTGAAGTTCCCTGTTTCAGCGTAACTGAAATTCATGAAGTTAGGGAATTATAGTCGTTGCTTCAGTGATGTCAAACGTCAGTCTGTTCTACTCCGTGTGTACCAAGTTGATGTATCCAGGATAATCTGATACATCTGCCTGTATACTACATCTGTATCCTTGGATAACTCCAGCTGTATCCCTGGATAACGTACCATTGTGGAAGCGTACCGATTACCGAATAGTTGATAGGAAATTAAGATAACAAATAGATAAAATCGCGAAAGAAAGCCTGAGGAACTGGGGAGAAAATAATAATATAGAGTGAACATAAGAATAAAATCAGGCCTCGTAGCCTGGTGGATAGCGCGCAGGACTCGTAATTCTGTGGCGCGGGTTCGATTCCCGCACGAGGCAGAAACAAATGGGCAAAGTTTCTTTCACCCTGAATGCCCCTGTTACCTAGCAGTAAATAGGTACCTGGGAGTTAGTCAGCTGTCACGGGCTGCTTCCTGGGGGTGGAGGCCTGGTCGAGGACCGGGCCGCGGGGACACTAAAAAGCCCCGAAATCATCTCAAGATAACCTCAAGAAAGGTAACTGCAGAAGGCCTATTGGCCCATACGAGGCAGCTCCTATTTATAACCACCCAATCCCACTCATATACATGTCCAACCCGCGCTTGAAACAATCAAGGAACCCCACCTCCATCACGTTACGCAGTAATTGGTTTGAAGAAAGGCGAAAATGAGGGCTAGGGGAGGGAGTGTGCCCTAGATGGAACAGAGAGTATGATAAGAGCCGAGGTGAAGGCAGAGAGTGAGGTTCTTCTTGAGAGGATTTCGGGGCTTTTTAGTGTCCCCGCGGCCCGGTCCTCGACCAGGCCTCCACCCCCAGGTAGCAGACCGCTTCCTGGGGGTGGAGAGACGTTCCAGCCTGAGAGGCAGATGCCCTCCCAGATGCTGTAATATTCTGGGTGAGAACATTAAGAAAGTTAAGGAAGGGATGTGGAGAGGTAAGAGGGACGTCTGAGGCGGAGTGGGTGAGAGGATAGTCTGAGATTGGTAGAGGAGAATGGAGTGGGTAGAGGGGGACTGTGGGGTGAGTGAGAAGAGGGATGGAAGCATCTACCAGGTTTTATTCTAGGTAATTACAGCACCTGTCACCTTCTCAAATGTGTTGTAATTCAGCCTGAATACGTAACATAGAGTCTTCAGCCGACACAAAAATAGTGGTCTCATCTGGTCATCCAGCAACACGAGCACTTCTCACTTCTTCTCACTTCTCTGCCCATAACATTGGGCAGAAAGGGTGGAATAATACAGTTTTTGATTGCTAAGTACAAAGGTTCTTGGAAGATAACAGAGTCATAGAATGACGACCTCCCTAACTGCTTCCTTCCTTCAACACTGCTGACCGTTCACCAGATCTTCTTGAGGTTATCTTGAGATGATTTCGGGGCTTTTTTTTTTTTTTAGTGTCCCCGCGGCCCGGTCCTCGACCAGGCCTCCACCCCCAGGAAGCAGCCCGTGACAGCTGACTAACACCCAGGTACCTATTTACTGCTAGGTAACAGGGGCATTCAGGGTGAAAGAAACTTTGCCCATTTGTTTCTGCCTCGTGCGGGAATCGAACCCGCGCCACAGAATTACGAGTCCTGCGCGCTATCCACCAGGCTACGAGGCCCCGTCAGATACAATAAGTTCCAGTAGCACGGGCTATGGTGAGCCCGTAAGTGGAGGTTAAGTAAGTTAGGTGAGAAGGTGGTGGAGGCCAAGACCGTCAGTAGTTTCAAAGCGTTATATGACAAAGAGTGTTGGGAAGACGGGCCACCACGAGCGTAGCTCTCATCCTGTAACTACACTTAGGTAATTATCTGCAAAATACTACTCAAGACCCGATTGATTCATACTGCTTGTGGTGTGAACACATTCAGAACATCATGCTCCGAATCTGTTTATAAAGAATGCTTACTCTAATACAGACTCAACATCCACACGGTCAAAAGCTTTGCCTCAATCTTGGTTTATCATAGAGGAAGGAATATTTTTTTTTTCTTGAGATATATACAAGAGTTGTTACATTCTTGTACAGCCACTAGTACGCGTAGCGTTTCGGGCAGGTCCCTGGAATACGATCCCCAGCCGCGAAGAATCGTTGTTACAACCAAGTACACATTTTACTGTTGAGTTAAACAGAGGCTACAGTTAAGGATTTGCGCCCAGTAAATCCTCCTCGGCCAGGATACGAACCCATGACAAAGCGCTCGCGGAACGCCAGGCGAGTGTCTTACCACTACACCACGGAGACTGTCATATTGCTTTCAGTCACACAATACGTAACATCTATAATAATATTATTACAATTTATAATGGATCTCCAACGGCACAAACCACAGAATTGTTCCTTGGATATAATTTTACCCATTATAATCTTCAGTTTATTCGCCAATGGTCTTCAGTTCGATAGAATGTGCAAATTACCAATTTTTAATAAGAACTTAATAACTTAATAATCCCATGAGAGTGTAGCATGCTAAGCTGCTTATGCTGTACGCTATACTCTATGGCTTGTGTAAATTCTTTACTAAGAACATGCAAGAATGTCCTACAGAAATTAATCCCTTGCAACGAACCTTTCAAATGAGGCAAATTGACAAGGTCATTGTCATATTTGCTCACAAATTCCGAAAACGACAAACTTTTTTGGCAAATTTCACCACGACCCCTGTTGTTGCAAAGCCTTTGAGGGCCAACGAAGTCCTCCATCTTGATCGAGTAGAGTTGTGCAGACAACCTTACCTTGAGGTTACCTTGAGGTGCTTCCGGGGCTTAGTGTCCCCACGGCCCGGTCGTCGACCAGGCCTCCTGGTTGCTGGACTGATCAACCAGTCTGTTAGACGCGGCTGCTCGCAGCCTGACGTATGAGTCACAGCCTGGTTGATCAGGTATTAATAATTACTATTAATTATAATTAAATATAATAATTAATAATATGACAAGGTCAATTAAATCTCAACATAGCGGACTCCTTCCGACACTTTGGAGGTGTGTAGGTGATCATAGTGCCTGACACCATGCGAGGCACTAGTCCATAATGCCTCACACTCCACGGCATCGAAGTGGAATGAGTCACAAGGTGGGGGGTTGCGTGGCTTCAGGTAGTAACCAAACAAGGCAGTTCGCTGGTTTGAAAAGTGGCCTCCAGGAATGGCCTAAAAAACACTTCTATTCTCTCAGGTGGTTACCACCAGATTCAACTCTTAGGTTTAAGCCCTTAACACATAAAACAACTATTCGTTGAGGATGGGGGGGGTAGTTAACAGTTAGCTCAAGAATAGGAATATAATGCATTAGGGGGTGATGTGGTGGAGGCTGACTCCATACACAGTTTCAAGTGTAGATATGACAGAGCCCGATAGGCTCATGAATCTGTACACCTGTTGATTGACGGTTGAGAGGCGGGACCAAAGAGCCAGAGCTCAACCCCCGCAAACACAACTAGGTGAGTACAACTAGGTGAGTACAATGGCAAAAGCCTTTATCTTATCCTACGACACAACATCACACATCAAACCTCAAAACAGCAGTCACAATTACGTAACCTTATGTTCAACATGCTATTAACATTATGCAAATGAGGTATGGGCTGAAACGATCCACAGACACTCCCCCCACACTCCCTACTCTCTTTCTTAAACATTGAAGCACCAAGACAGGTTGGCGAGGTCCAGGACCCAATTGTTTACCCGGTAAAACTGCCAATCAGCGGATGAATCACCCTGTGGTCCACTCCCAACACCTGAGTCCCGTGTATGGCGACGGTTCTGTAGCTGTAACACTGGGAATGATTTCCTATCTAACACAGAAGCTACCATTCCAATATACTACATGTCACTCATATATATACATACCATATATACATATTCAGTTGGTTCTCAGTGAACCAGGTCAGAAAATTGGTTCATAGTGTATTCACTCTGATAATCCAAGTGCTTCACAAGTAGGTATTATTATAAGTCATCATAAGCTTCGACACATACATAAGAACTCTTAAAGGCAGAGAGGAAGAACAATTGCAATTTTACAAGGATTATGCACGAGCCAGTGGGAGTGGGAGCCGGTCGGCCGAGCGGACAGCACGCTGGACTTGTGATCCTCTGGGGTTCGATCCCAGGCGCCGGCGAGAAACAATGGGCAGAGTTTCTTTCACCCTATGCCCCTGTTACCTAGCAGTAAAATAGGTACCTGAGTGTTAGTCAGCTGTCACGGGCTGCTTCCTAGGGGTGGAGGCCTAGTCGAGGAACGGGCCGCGGGGACACTAAAAAGCCCCGAAATCATCTCAAGATAACCTCAAGATAGCAAGGCCAAGGGAACGTTGGTTGAGAGAGAAGAAAGGGAGAGAGGGGTGGGTAAGTGTGTGTGGAAGGTGGAATGGGTTGACGTAGGGGGTGGAAAAGTGTGGTGGAATGATAGATGGGACAGAGCAGAGACTAGGGGTGTAACGGAAAGGGGGGGGGGTAACAAGAAGGGTGTAATGGAATGGGACAAGGGAGAGAGAGTATAATGGGAGGGGTTGAGGGGATGACTGAGTATAATAATAGAGGGGAAGGAAAGACTGTGTATAATGAATAGAGGGGAGGTAAGATAGGGGGATATAATGAAGGGGGAAGGCAAGATGGAGGGTATATTGAAGGGGGAAGAACGTGAGACATATGCTATAATGAAGGGTGGAACGTGAAACATGTGTTATAATGAAAGGGGTGACGTGAGCCATGTGCTACAATGAAGGGAGAAGGCAAGATGAAAGATATAATGAAGGAAGAATTAGGGATGGAAGGAGGGGGGGGGAGTATGGTCTGTCCTGTAATGTACGGTAATCTGTGTGGCATTATTGATGTCTGCAAGATTATAGGCTTATGTGTGATAGACAAAGAAGGGGGGAGGAGAGGGGGACTAGGAGAGATTTGCCACAGAGAACGTTTAGACAGGAACACCTGCCACAGAGAACGTTTAGACAGGAACACCTGCCACAGAGAACGTTTAGACATGGAGACCTGCTACAGAGAACGTCTAGACAGAGAGAGACCTGCCACAGAGAACGTTTAGACAGCGACACCTGCCACAGAGAACGTTTAGACATGGACACCTGCTACAGAGAATGTTTAGACAGAGAGAGACCTGCCACAGAGAACGTTTAGACAGCGACACCTGCCACAGAGAACGTTTAGACATGGACACCTACTACAGAGAACGTTTAGACAGAGAGAGACCTGCTACAGAGAACGTTTAGACAGAGAAAGACCTGCCACAGAGAACGTTTAGACAGGATCACCTGCCACAGAGAACGTTTAGACGGAGATTGATTGACTAGGATCAATCAATCAGCGCACCAGACGGGAATTAACAGTACAATATCTGTGCAATCATCTGTATCTTTATGTCGATCAATCTATTCCTGTCATTATCTGCTCGTCCTGTACTCGTCTGTTTCTATTATTCTGTTTCTCTCTCTTCTCTTCTCTTAACTCATTTCTTTCTCTTCTTTCTTCCCCCCCCCCCTCCCATTAGCTATCTGCTTTCACTCTTTCTCCTTTCCTTTTCTCCACTCCTTTTATTCTTCCTTCCCATCTCACTCCTTTCCCCCCCTCCTTCCCTTTGCCCCTTATCACGTACCATGAGGCCTAATTAAAACCTAGCAAGGCGTGAGATAGGCATACCTGGAGACCCTCTCTTTTTTTGTTTACTGTCCTTACCTGGAGAGGGGAAACCCCCTTCCTTCTCACCTGGAGAAGGAAGGGGGGTTATGTCTTCCTTTGAACTTATACCTGGCTATTTCTTGAACTTCGTAGCCATCGTGAGCCACTAGTGCCCATGGCTATGTTGAACAGTGTTTGTTAGAAGCTTCTTAGTGGTGTCGGTTCTTCTTGGTGTCGGTTCTTCTTGGCGTCGGCCCTTCTTGGCGTCGGTTCTTCTTGGTGTCGGCCCCTCTTGGTGTCGGCCCCTTTTGGTGTCGACCCTTCTTCACGACATTCAAACCTCTCCTTCCTCTCATCTCTTCCCCCTCCCTTAATCCGCAATCTGTTGTATTACTCTAAATTTAAGACCAAATTCCGGAATTTAGGACGGCATCATCCCCTCCCCTCCCCACCCCCCGGTCTCTCACTCTCTCTGAAGGATTCAATTATGTTCTCGTATCTTATCAATACTTGTGGAGCCGTCTTGCTCTCTCGAGGGGCTCCGTTTCCTGTTGTTCCTGCCTGCTGGTAAGGCTCAGATTTGGCGGAGTTTCCTCGGTGTTTTGAACCCTGTGTTCCGGCGGTCGCAGATGGCATACGCCTGGGGGTCAATATCCTGCTGATTCGGTTCGGTAGTACAGCCTAGGTTAAGTCTTGTACCATACTCGTGTCTGGTACCTGGTGCAGGTGTCCTGGTACCTGGTGCAGGTGTCCTGGTACCTGGTGCAGGTGTCCTGGTACCTGGTGCAGGTGTCTGGTACCTGGTGCAGGTGTCTGGTACCTGGTGCAGGTGTCCTGGTACCTGGTGCAGGTGTCTGGTACCTGGTGCAGGTGTCTGGTACCTGGTGCAGGTGTCCTGGTACCTGGTGCAGGTGTCTGGTACCTGGTGCAGGTGTCTGGTACCTGGTGCAGGTCTCTGGTACCTGGTGCAGGTGTCTGGTACCTGGTGCAGGTGTCTGGTACCTGGTGCAGGTGTCCTGGTACCTGGTGCAGGTGTCCTGGTACCTGGTGCAGGTGTCCTGGTACCTGGTGCAGGTGTCTGGTACCTGGTGCAGGTGTCTGGTACCTGGTGCAGGTGTCCTGGTACCTGGTGCAGGTGTCTGGTACCTGGTGCAGGTGTCTGGTACCTGGTGTAGGTGTCTGGTACCTGGTGCAGGTGTCTGGTACCTGGTGCAGGTGTCTGGTACCTGGTGCAGGTGTCCTGGTACCTGGTGCAGGTGTCTGGGACCTGGTGCAGGTGTCCTGGTACCTGGTGCAGGTGTCTGGTACCTGGTGCAGGTGTCTGGTACCTGGTGCAGGTGTCTGGGACCTGGTGCAGGTGTCCTGGTACCTGGTGCAGGTGTCTGGTACCTGGTGCAGGTGTCTGGTACCTGGTGCAGGTGTCCTGGTACCTGGTGCAGGTGTCTGGTACCTGGTGCAGGTGTCTGGTACCTGGTGCAGGTGTCTGGTACCTGGTGCAGGTGTCCTGGTACCTGGTGCAGGTGTCCTGGTACCTGGTGCAGGTGTCCTGGTACCTGGTGCAGGTGTCTGGTACCTGGTGCAGGTGTCCTGGTACCTGGTGCAGGTGTCTGGTACCTGGTGCAGGTGTCTGGTACCTGGTGCAGGTGTCTGGTACCTGGTGCAGGTGTCTGGTACCTGGTGCAGGTGTCTGGAACCAGGGGACACTGTATTTCCAGTCGTCAAAGGAAAATGCAGCGGTTATCGAGGATTCCCACCAAAGTCAACTGATCTCCCACAGGATACAGCTCACAACAGCTGCGTTACTCACGGGTACCTGTTTACTGTTAGGTGAAGTAGGGTCATCAGGTGAAAGGAAACAACTTTCGGATTTCTCGCTTGTGAGTCGTTTGCGTCGCCTAAAATATCTGTCAATTCCGGATTTATCGAGAATTTATCTGTCCTCATAAAACAATTTTCTCATAAAACAGTTTATGAGTCCCGAAGCGTTGTGTGCTTGTCTATAACAATAATAAGCTTAGGTGGCGAAATTTTAAAGCTTGTAAAGTGTTTAAAATATTCGGACTAAGCCGCATGGGTTGTGGAAAAAAGTACTAAGAACTAGGATAAGTACTGAGGACTAAGTCGATCATGGTTGAGAGGAAAAGATGTAGAGGTTTCGTAAGTAGACACGGAAGGGTTAGATGAATCTCGGTCTAGAATCGGTATTGTGGTTCACTTAATGTGCCGAGCAGAGTAAATCTTTTTCTTAAGTTCTTCTCAGGCGATATATCACCAATTATTGCCTCTAAAAAAAGGTTTGGAATGAAACAGCAGTTCAAGCAACGCCCACACACCCTATCCCCGCCCACACACCCTTATCCTAGCCTCAGGGTGGGCGGGGATAGGATGTGTGGGCGGGATAATGGATGTGTACTGCCATTAAGGATATATCAAACCCCCCGCGCCCTCTAGAGGCTTGTTCCATGTTCGACTATCACTGGTTCACATCACCCCAGCCCACCCCACCCAAAGCATCCCAGCCCACCCAAAACACCCCACCCCACCCCACCTAAAGCGCTCCCCACCCCACCTAAAGCACCCCCAACCCACCCAAAACACCCCACTCCACTCCACCCTAAACACCGCCCACCCCAACCAAAACACCCCAGCCCCACCCAAAGCGCCCCCCACCCCACCCTAAACACCCCCCACCCCACCCTAAACACCCCCCACAGCCCTGTCACAGCCTTCCCAAACATCTGTGACTGAGACACATTTAAATATTCTCTAACTTAGGAGCCACGCCGGAACATAGTCTCCCCCTCTCAACACCTGTTGGTTAAATATCCACACACCTGTTTGCCTCCCAATTATGTGCTCTCTTTCCTTCCTCTTTAACTACCCTCTTTCACTTGTGTTCTGTTTCTTAAGTGATGTTCCCTTTGTTTAATTGTTTATTCTCTTTCTTTAGCAGTGTTTTGTTCCCTTGAATAATTTTATCTTCACTTTAACAGTGTTCAACTCTCACCTTCAGTAAAGTGTATAGGTAAACTACACAAAGTAAACTTTACTCTTTGATCTTACAGTGTCACTTCTTGTAAACCATGCCAGGATTATTAGCAAAAATATTATCGCTTACAAAAGCGATGTATTTCCGATACAGCTGTAGCGATGATAGTTTCTTAGTTTATATTTCTCGTGTCTGAAATATTGTTGCCACCAAGTTTTCTGCCCAAGAATTTTCTTCTGGAAGTTTTCTCCCTCACAAGTTTGGCAACATAAGTCCTGTGCCCTAAGTTTTTGTTTCCAGTCTGCTCCATAATGTGTCTGGTGATGTCGGCCGTGTCTTGAAGTAGCAGAGACCGGGCTGGCATCTTCCCCTCTGCCAGGCTCGTGTAGTAGAGACCTTGCTGGAGAGAGAGAGAGAGAGAGAGAGAGAGAGAGAGAGAGAGAGAGAGAGAGAGAGAGAGAGAGAGAGAGAGAGAGAGAGAGAGAGAGAGAAGGGTGCCTGACGTCCTCAAAGGTGTGAGAAAGGCCAGACTGTAAGCTGGGGGACATGGCACTCTCTGGAGGCACCAGACTGAGACAATTTAATTTTAACTTGGTCGAGTGAACGAGGGCCAAGCGATAGTTGCTCTCGGCTTGTCTTATCTCAGTAGCTGAGGAGAGCGTCTGGCACCCCAGGAGATGAGGAAGCATGTGGCACCCCAGGAGCTGAGGAAAGCATCTTTCACCTGAGAGTAGTAAGAGCGGGAAGCTCTTTCCGCTCTTACTAGCTCTAAGTGTACACACACTGACACTGGCTCTCTGCGGAGCGCTGAGAGAGTAACGTACAAATGATAGGTCAGGGGAAGTAAAGTGAGAGTGAATGAGACATTGATGAGGGAGAGAGAGAGAGAAATGAGAGATTTGGGAGAATAGGACGTAAGGGTGAACGAGATGAGGAAAAGTAAAAAGTTATAATGACTGATAAATTTGAGAGACTATGAGAGGTGAGAGCATGAGATTAGGAATGAAACATAAGGAAAAGTTGACTGAAAGTGCAAAACGAAAGTGAGGATAATGAAAGGATGAGAATGAGGGAATATAGGAGAGATGAAGGATAAACTCTTAGCAGTGAGAGATTAATTAGTAATTAAGAAGACACAAACATAGACATAATAGGGAAAATATATATAACAAACAAGTTTAACATCAACGTTTTAAGACATTGTTTGTTTGTTCAGAACTTTGTCAAAAATATTATAGAAAGGTAAAATAATTCAAAATAACTTCGATTAATAAAACAGTTATAGAGAAAATCAAAGTTGTTAAAACTTAATTAACAGCATGAATCAGTTAACAGGTTCGTTAACCCGAATGTAGCATTGTAGCATTGTAGCATTGTAGCATTGCGGAATGTAGTCCATGTAGCATGATAATGCAATGGAAACTGTTGCAAGAGAGGACGAGTTAACGTAGAGAGAGAGAGAGAGAGAGAGAGAGAGAGAGAGAGAGAGAGAGAGAGAGAGAGAGAGAGAGAGAGAGAGAGAGAGAGAGAGAGAGAGAGAGAGAGAGAGACCTTGATGATATACATGTAAAAAGAGATAATACTTAACGAGATTATTGCAGAGTTTCTCTGAGAAAAATTTTGACCAAGTTTCAGACACAATGAAAACACAGACTTGTCACAGAAATCGTAGAACATGCGGAGACAAGATATTGGTATCGGTTGTGTACAAGTGAATGGTGAGGAACAGACTCATCAAGCAGGATATAAAGAGAGAAACAGGTCTTTGATAACTACCATACAAGG
>NC_091242.1:3620510-3668010 GCF_040958095.1 Procambarus clarkii | reverse complement strand
TAAACTTAACTACTTTTTTTTTTATTATATAACACTTTAGGGGTTTATTATATAAGACTTTAGGGGTTTATTATATAAGACTTTAGGGGTTTATTATATAAGACTTTAGGGGTTTATTATATAACACTTTAGGGGTTTATTATATAAGACTTTAGGGGTTTATTATATAACACTTTAGGGGTTTATTATATAACACTTTAGGGGTTTATTATATAAGACTTTAGGGGTTTATTATATAACACTTTAGGGGTTTATTATATAACACTTTAGGGGTTTATTATATAAGACTTTAGGGGTTTATTATATAAGACTTTAGGGGTTTTGAACTTTTTATAAGTTTGTTATAAAAGGTGAAATGATTACTTCAGCGTATAATTAAACAATACAAGTTAACAAAGTATACGAACACAACATGACGCAAACATACAACATGACACAAACATGATATAAACATACAACATGACACAAACACTACATACAAACAGCATGACACAAAGTATACAGACATACAGCATGGCAGCGCCTCCTCACAGTATGGCAGATTGAGATATAAATACGAAGGGAAGATCATCTTCTTTAAACATTCTTCCAAGAATGAAGCATTCTTCCTGAGAATGTTTTGTATGATAATAAACATTGGGCGATAGATAAGAGGTGTGTGATAGATAGGAAATACAGATTTAATGGTAAAAGTAGATAAGGTGAAACAATGTTTCGATACAGAGGCGAATATGATAACATAAAACTTTATGAATAAGGTCAGGATGCCACCAGCTGGCCAGGGGGGAGGTCAGGATGCCACCAGCTGGCCAGGGGGGAGGTCAGGATGCCACCAGCTGGCCAGGGGGGAGGTCAGGATGCCACCAGCTGGCCAGGGGGGAGGTCAGGATGCCACCAGCTGGCCAGGGGGGAGGTCAGGATGCCACCAGCTGGCCAGGGGGGAGGTCAGGATGCCACCAGCTGGCCAGAGGGGAGGTCAGGATGCCACCAGCTGGCCAGGAGGAAGGTCAGGATGCCACCAGCTGGCCAGGGGGAAGGTCAGGATGCCACCAGCTGGCCAGAGGGAAGGTCAGGATGTTACCAGCTGGCCAGGGGGATGGTCAGGATGCCACCAGCTGGCCAGGGGAAGGTCAGGATGCCACCAGCTGGCCAGGGGGAAGGTCAGGATGCCACCAGCTGGCCAGGGGAAGGTCAGGATGCCACCAGCTGGCCAAAGGGAAGGTCAGGATGCCACCAGCTGGCCAGGGGGAAGGTCAGGATGCCACCAGCTGGCCAGGGGAAGGTGAGGATGCCACCAGCTGGCCAGGGGGAAGGTCAGGATGCCACCAACTGGCCAGGGGGAAGGTCAGGATGCCACCTGAAGAAGGAAGAGGAGAGGGGGGAATGGGGTAGAGGAGACAGGGGGGGTTGGGAGGAATGGGGTGAAGAGCTGGGGAAAATACGATAGGGAAATAGGAAATACACAAGAGAAAGGAGGTGACAGCAGGAACCACCCGCAGGGACCTTTTTTTATTAGGAATAGTGAAAGTGAATAGTGAATAGTGAAAGGTGAAGAGAAGCGAAGAACATAAAGATGATGGAATAAGAGAGATATAAGCGGGAAACAAACAAACAAACAAACAAACAAGGAAGAAGAGAGCATTGAAGTACAAGCAACTGACGCTAAGTAAGGAGAGGCAGGGACAAGTGCACTTAACACGAGTTTGAGTCAATAAAAGCACTCCAAAGTCACGTGACTACAAGGTCAGGATGGAATATGAGTGTGAGGAGGGCGAGGAGTGAAGATATGAGTTAAGGAAGGGAGAAAGAGGAGGGATGGAAGGGAAGAAATAGGAAGAGAAGATAATGGAGTGGGACGAAGAAGGAGAAGAGGTGTGAGAGAAGAGAGACAGAGGAGGAGGAGGAGGAGAGCAATAATGTTGAAATGGAGGACGGATGATTGTGGTATATTATGGAGTCTGTTCCCTTGGTATGGAGTCTGTTCCCTTGGTATGGAGTCTGTTCCCTTGGTATGGTGTCCGTTCCCTTGGTATGGTGTCCGTTCCCTTGGTATGGAGTCTGTTCCTTTGGTATGGAGTCTGTTCCCTTGGTATGGAGTTTGTTCCTTTGGTATGGAGTCTGCCCCCCTCCCTCTCTCTCTTATCTCTCTCTCCTCTTACCACTCCCTGTGGTAGGACTTCCTACCCCCCCCCCCATCCCCTCCACCGTCCACCCTCCCCTTAACCACCTATCCCCATCCCCTATCCACCGGCCCTCTGGCAGCCATGTATCTTTGCTCATTAGGGACCCTTCTAATAAGAGCTGACTGGAGGCTCCCTAGGCTGCTTCTCTCTTGGCTCGCTGGTTCTAAACCTTCTGCCTGAAAGCTATACCTGTGAGCCTCTGCTGCTGCTGCTGCGTCTGCTGCTGCTGCTGCGTCTGCTGTTCTTGTTGTTGGAGCTACTGCTGCTGTTTGTGGGTTTTCATCTAGGTGTGTTAGGGGGGGTTGAGCTTCATCTCTTTAGGTTTACAGGGCCTTGAGTCTATTGGGCCCTATCATATGTATATTTGAAACAGTGTGTGTGTGTGTGTTTGTGTGTGTGTGTGTGTGTGTGTGTGTGTGTGTTTGTGTGTGTGTGTGTGTGTGTGTGTGTGTGTGTGTGTGTGTGTGTGTGTGTGTGTGTGTGTGTGTGTGTGTGTGTGTGTGTGTGTGTGTGTGTGTGTGTGTGTGTGTGTGTGTTTGTGTGTGTGTGTTTGTGTGTGTGTGTGTGTGTGTGTGTGTGTGTGTGTGTGTGTGTGTGTGTGTGTGTGTGTGTGTTTGTGTGTGTGTGTGTGTGTGTGTGTGTGTGTGTGTGTGTGTGTGTGTGTGTGTGTGTGTGTTTGTGTGTGTGTGTGTGTGTGTGTGTGTTTGTGTGTGTGTGTTTGTGTGTGTGTGTGTGTGTGTGTGTGTGTGTGTGTGTGTGTGTGTGTGTGTGTGTGTGTTTGTGTGTGTGTGTGTGTGTGTGTGTGTGTGTGTGTGTGTTTGTGTGTGTGTGTTTGTGTGTGTGTGTGTGTGTGTTTGTGTGTGTGTGTGTGTGTGTGTGTGTGTGTTTGTGTGTGTGTGTTTGTGTGTGTGTGTGTGTGTGTGTGTGTGTGTGTGTGTGTGTGTGTGTGTGTGTGTGTGTGTTTGTGTGTGTGTGTGTGTGTGTGTGTGTGTGTGTGTGTGTGTGTGTGTTTGTGTGTGTGTGTGTGTGTGTGTGTGTGTGTGTGTGTGTGTGTGTGTGTGTGTGTGTGTGTGTGAGGAACGGAAGGAGGAGGAGAACGTGAGGAACGAGGGAGAGAGAGAGAGAGAGAGGGAGGGATGGAAGAAGGAAGTGAGGGGCAGGGAATGAGGGGAAAGAAGGCATGAGAGAAGGAGCAAGAGAAAGAAGAAGATAGACGAGACTGGAGAGAATAGGGGTGAGAGGTAGGGAGAGAAAGAGAGGGTTAGGTAGAGAACTAAGAGGGGGGAGGGAGAGAGAGGTGAGAGAGAAATAGAGAGGGGAGGAGAGAGAGAGAGAGAGAGAGGGGAGATGAGAACAGTGCTACAGGCATGAATATCATTATCCCCCAACCCCCACAACACCAAGGGTCCGCCCCCCCCCCCCTTCCACACACACACACACACACACACACACACACACACACACACACAAACAACCTCATTACACTCATCCCCCAAATACACTCGTCTTGTGGTGGAGTACTGGGTATACCTCTCGCCTAACAAGCGGCAGGACCTGGGTTCGAATCCTGCTTAGGGTGGGGGGGGGGGGTTCATTCGCCACTGTGTGTATGTATGTGTGTGTGTGTGTGTGTGTGTGTGTGTGTGTGTGTGTGTGTGTGTGTGTGTGTGTGTGTGTGTGTGTGTGTGCGTGCTTGCCACTTAATTACTAGCGAGAAGCTGAAATAGCAAAATAATCATATATATATATATATATATATATATATATATATATATATATATATATATATATATATATATATATATATATATATATATATATATATATATTGATAAATTTACTACTTATATAAAAATTATTTTAATAACAATAAAAGAGTAATGATAATCAATTATTCTACATATTTATTACATATATACACACTTGCATTTCACTAGAAATCATCAATGAGCATCATCTCCCTGTCTCGCTTAGGATATTCGCAGACCATCAGAAGTTGTGTAAAATCCTTCATCGCTAATGAGGCAAAGTCTGGGTAGTTAGGACAAGGGGGAAGGAAGGAAGGAAGGGTAGGAGAGGTAGAAGGCTAAAGGAGAAAGGAGAACAACGATAAAAGTCAGGAGATAATGAGACTTGAACCAAATAATGGCAGAGGGGAATCCAACGCCACGAGTTGGATTCAAATTGGGTGATTTGCGGGCTTGTTTAACGAGCTCGTTCACTCCTGTACCATTGTACCTATTGCTTAACGAGCTCGTTCACTCCTGTACCATTGTACCTATTGCTTAACGAGATCATTCACTCCATTAACCTTTTACCTATTGCTTAACGAGGTCGTTCACTCACTCACACACTGCAGGCGCCACGAATAAGCTCGGCAACCATTGCGTCCTAAATATTTAATAATTTGATTCAGGCATTAAAAGTTTCCGTGTGCAATAAATGCAAATTCAACTGAGCGTAAAGCGTATTTAGTAGTTTTGCAAAATCAGGCTTCATTTTGCATATTGCTGAAGTTGAGGCGTGAGGAGTGAGTGGCTGAGGTGTGTGGTGGAGTCGACCACTGTTGTTGCAAAGTTGCAGGGGTTCGTTTCTCCGGGGGGGGGGATGGGACAGGGGGAAAGGGGGGGGGGGTGTTGCAAATGTGGTTGGAATTACTGCCTGCTGTACTGAAAGTTAGTGGGGGGGATCTTTATCCGCTCCAAGCAACAGCCTGGTGGATCAAACTCTCACAAGTCAAGCCTGGCCTCGGGCCGGGCTTGGGGAGTAGAAGAACTCCCAGAACCCCATCAACCAGGTATCCATATATTTTGATATATACTTTAAATGAGAGATGTGTATATATTTATTTATTCAAGGATATCTTTTCAGTCTCGGTATGTATGTCTCTCTCTCTCTCTCTCTCTCTCTCTCTCTCTCTCTCTCTCTCTCTCTCTCTCTCTCTCTCTCTCTCTCTCTCTCTCTCTCTCTCTCTCTCTCTCTAACTCACTTTACCAAACTTTCACTTACAGAGTTTTAAAACATATAAGCAGGTATGGGAAGGTGCTTATTCATGCATGGGATAGAAAAAAGTCATTAAAAAGATCATGAATGCATGTAAAATAGCTCACTTTGTCTTCCCTGATGTCTCCAGGAGTGGAGAGATGTCGGTCATATGATGTAGAGCTTTCACTCTTATCTCTTTTGCTAAGTGAAATTTTTGGGTCTTAAAATTGTACACTATCGTTGCTATATCTGGAGACTGTTCGTACAACTTCTAGATACTGTGTCTTGCAACATTGGATACTGTGTCCTTGCAACATTGGATACTGTGTCCTTGCAACATTGGATACTGTGTCCTTGCAACATTGGATACTGTGTCTTGCAACATTGGATACTGTGTTCTTGCAACATTGGATACTGTGTCTTGCAACATTGGATACTGTGTCTTGCAACATTGGATACTGTGTCTTGCAACATTGGATACTGTGTTGTACCGAAAAAAGGTCACGTTTTGTACCAGTCGAATAACTGGTACAAAACCTGTATAACAACCTGTTATAAAAATATATAAAAATATAAAAATATGTTTGTACCTGTATAACCCAAATCTAACCTGTCCTAGACCTATATAGATGAACCTAGGCCTAATATTCACCATGTTAGGCCTCATTTTGTTCATGACTGTTCTGTTGTGTTCTGACTGTTTTGATGACCCAACTGTTGTTCTCTTTCTCGTGTTCTTCACAAAATGAATAGATCGAGAGAGAGAGAGAGAGAGAGAGAGAGAGAGAGAGAGAGAGAGAGAGAGAGAGAGAGAGAGAGAGAGAGAGAGAGAGAGAGAGAGAGAGAGAGAGGGGGAAGACACATAAGGGAGTAAGAGCAACACTGGACACTGAAAGAGACGAGAAGTGAACATCAATATTGAGGTCCACAGGTCGTGAACTACTTCTTTACGGTTACTTTATCCTCCTCCTCCTCCTCCTCCCTTAGTCTTCACTCGTCTTCCCCCCTCCTTCTCTTTCTCCTCTCTTCCATCTCTCCTCCTTCCCACCAGTTCCTCACACTTCTCACCCCTCTAGCGACAACTCATTAACGTTTTTAAGGTGTGCTAATGTGATGGGGGAGGAGGGGGTGAGAGTGGGGAAGGAATGGGGGGAGAGAGAGAGAGAGAGTGAGAGAGAGAGAGAGAGAGAGAGAGAGAGAGAGAGAGAGAGAGAGAGAGAGAGAGAGAGAGAGAGAGAGAGAGAGAGAGAGAGGTGAGAGGCTTCCCGTCCTCAACTTCATTTTTTCCCGTCTGCTGTCCATAGGCCTAACACAGCCTGATCTGGAGGACAATATGGTGGTGTAATGGGAGGATAGTTTAGATCAAGGTGTTATCTATCCTACTCGTCTCTCTCTCTCTCTCTCTCTCTCTCTCTCTCTCTGTACGTTTGTGTACGTTTCTTCCAACATGACAAAAGTTGTCGCTTTACTATCTTCTCTTCTGTCTGATTCTCTTCTTTATCTCCTCCACTTCTCCGCCTCTCTTCCTGATCTGTTCCCCTCGTGGCCCTGCCTCTCCCCTCGTTTGTATGCATACACACACCTCTCTTATCTCCCATTCTCTTTAAGTATCTCCTCCACCCCCACCCCCCCTCCATGTCTCCATTTTTTTTACTTGATTTTGCACAAAACACGATTAGCGTCGATGCTCCTAAATTGTTACAAATAGCGGCAAGCTGTTATATTTTACGCATGTGAAGCACAAGCCTTGGTAACTGATCTCTTTTAATGGGGGTTACCATTATTTGTAATGGCTGTGAGTTTATTTAATGTTTGGCTACTATCATATTAACGATAGGGTGAAGCTGGTGTCAGCTACGTGTTAGAGCCTTTACATGTTCGCTTGACTTTCACAAATATCTTCCCGTTGAAAGAATGGGTTTCATATGTGAGTCACTCGAGGTAGGATTGACTGTTGATATGTTGAGAGTGGCACTGTCAGGTTGATACTGCTGGTGGCTGAGCGTCTTGTGTTGTAGGTATCACATCCTGGGTTTTCCACAATGTTGGCCCAGGGAAGGGATGAGTGTCTTTACAGTGGTTTTATAAATATCTGTAAGGCAGTGTCTTAATGGCTCTCCAGCTAAGATGGGTCAGAACTAGAGGAGATGATTCTCCTTGCATGGTTCTCTACCCCTTAGGGTTTCCCGTCTCCTTCTCTCATCTGTCTCTTCCTGTCTCTTATCATCCTTTGTTATTTCTCTTCTCCCCACACCTGTCTGTCCTCTCTACTTCTCTCTCCTCTGCTTTCCTCCTATCTATCTTTTCCCCACTCATTCCTCGTCTCCTCCCCCCCCCCCCCTGGCTGTCTTTAACCCTTCTCTTCTCTATATCTTTTCCTCTCATTTCCTCTCTCTCTCTCTCTCTCTCTCTCTCTCTCTCTCTCTCTCTCTCTCTCTCTCTCTCTCTCTCTCTCTCTCTCTCTCTCTCTCTCTCTCTCTCTCCTTCTCTCCACCGTTCTCCTCCATTACCACCCGTCGCCCCCTCACAAAATATAGGTCTGCATGTAAGAGGAAGAAGATAAGGCCTAAGCGAAGATTATATTGGTTGTCAGTGTGGTGCTTGTGGACACACACACACACACACACACACACACACACACACACACACACACACACACACACACACACACACACACACACACACACACACACACACACACACACAGGCTCTCTAAACCCAATAACGTATGTGTATTCACAAAAATAAATTCGAACAAATAAAACTCCAGGTCCCACAAACAGAGACGAAGGATTTACTGTTCCACAACAAGAAAACATGAGAGGCAATATGTAATGTTTGGGGAGAGAGAGAGAGAGGGGGAAAGGGGAGAGAAAAGGCCGCATAGTAATCGGATAAGAGCACTAACTGAGTGAGACGACTTGGGAGTTATAACTGCGTCAGAGGGAAAAGAGAGAGAGAGAGAGAGAGAGAGAGAGAGAGAGAGAGAGAGAGAGAGAGAGAGAGACGGTCACCGGTTGGTCAAATGAAATGTAAGTGAATGAAAACTCTGCTACCTTCGACAGCACTCAGCCGAAGTAGTCTCTCCTAGTCTCTGAAGTCAGTGCTCCACACCCAGCCTCTGAAGTCATTACTCCACACCCAGCCTCTGAAGTCATTACTCCACACCCAGCCTCTGAACTCTCCAGAATATATTCTGCACCTTGTTAAGTTAGGTTAAGTTAGTTAGGTTTTCATAAAAGGCCATTATTTTGTAGGTAGTTCGCACCAATTTGGGAAAGCGCTTGTGAGTCCAGGCGGAGCTTGGACGAGCATAGACTAAGACTCATATGAAGTTGTGAAGCGTCATTCACAATCTATACCAATATATAATCCAAAATGCAACAATTCATCTATAGGACAGTGAATAAGCGTCGATAAAAGCAAAGCAAACTTTGAACAATGACATAACCTCCATTAGAAATTTGACGAATTGAAACAATGAACAAAGATATAACTGATTTTTTCATCAGAAGTTTGTGAAAGACTAAGATTAAAATGTGTAAAGCAGGAAATGTATATGTTTATCTCTCAGAATGTTCGGTAATATGTTTATTGTTTGTGATGTGTGTCTATGTATGTATTAACACGATGTACTGAACGGGGTGAGAATAGCTTGAGCTACCTCATCCCTTTGTGTGTATTTTACCTCAATAAACTTATTTCAATTTCAATTTCAAAATCTCAAGCGACAAACTGTCTTCAACTATCTACAAGGTGGTGATGGTGTACACACACGCCTGGTAGAGGAGTCTAGGGTTATGTGCTGTGAGTAAGAGAAACAACTTCTCAACAAATTGAACATTGGGAGAATACCAGGGGAAATTCTCCTCGTAAATACCTGCATAAGATATCGCTTCCAGTTCACTCGGGAGAAAAATAGCCTTGGGAAAGGAGAGAGAGAGAGAGAGAGAGAGAGAGAGAGAGAGAGAGAGAGAGGGGGGGGGGGAGGGAGAGAGAGAGAGAGGGAGGGAGAGAGAGAGAGAGGGAGGGGGAGGGAGAGAGAGAGAGAGAGAGAGAGAGAGAGAGAGAGAGAGAGAGAGAGAGAGAGAGAGAGAGAGAGAGAGAGAGAGAGAGAGAGAGAGAGAGCATGTCAGTCTCAGACAGCAGCGGCTGTGTCAACAAGAAGGGAAGGTTACAAGGGTAAATTCTGCTGGGATAAAGTAATAAAGTTGGGTGAAAGGCATGTCATCAGACCCTCGTCTCAGGTAAATAGTGGAGTAGGCAGCACAATCTTCCTCAACCTCCTCCTCCTTCTCCTCCACCTCCTTCTTCTTCTGCTCCTCTCTTGGCGCTGATCTATTAATGCCTACCTGTCTGTGACTACGATTGAGTGAGGTCTATCTCTGTATGTCCCGCCTACTAACCTTGTTGTACCCATTTCACTTTACAAATTCTGACGTCCGAAATTTTCGTCGAACTTGGCTTAAAGGTGTGATAAGAGGTGGCTTCCACTACTTCTTTCAGTTGACCACCCGTAGAGTACAAGTATTTACTGGTAACTATATTTATACGACTCATTTCCGTTTCCAGCTTCCACCTATACCCATTTGGCTTCATCCACTTTCTTTGTTTCCCTTGAGTATCTTCCATGTTGAGATCATATCGCCACTGCTTCCTTTCTCCTTTCGGGTTGTAAGATTTAGTTCCTTTTACAACTTAGTTCTGGAACTAATATTGTAGTAAACCTCTACATCTCTTAAAACTTTTGTCTTGTGCTTCACAAGGTGTAGATTCCAGTCCTTAATTCCAGCTCTTAAGAGCCTCTTCATTAGACTTTCTTGGTTGCTGATTATCGAAGTCTGAGGAGCTCCTTGGTCTTCTTCCAGACAATTGTTTGGATACAGATTTATTCAGGCTTAACGGCACTTTATAAGTGGCTCTTGTAATCTGTACCATTTAAGCACAGTGCTCCAAATAGATGCTGTACAATAGGTTTTTAATTTTGATTGATGTTCATTGACAGGGTGCTGTTTTTGGCCCATTTCAAGATGGGGATAGACAATGAGGATGGGGATAGAGTATGAGAATGGGGATAGAATATGAGCTCCAAGAGCTAGGCCACGCTCTCACCTCACCAGCGGTCTCAGGCGCTCACATTGTACCTGCGTGAGCCCTTGAACAGGAATATGGGGTCCATCATAGCGCCTCGCAGACTACCAGTCAGATAGTGTGTTCTCTCCCGGGCCCTGCTCCTTCAGGCTGGCCCGAGGGACTTAGAGCCAGGTCTTTCAATTTCCCTCGTGCTTTCGGGCTCCGACGAGGAAGATTGTCGGGCTTTGTCGGGCCATCAGGACGAGAACGATACGAAGTGGGGCGGGTTGAGACGAGAGGGACGATGGGGCAGAGGGACGGGCCAGATGGGGAAGAAGAGTTCGAAGGGATAGGTGGAAAGGGTGGTCGAAGCTGGGAAGGAATGGTGGAGGGAGAGCTATTCCTCCTGACCCCTCCGTGTATGGAAAGGCGAGGAGGTGATGAATGGACAAAAGGGGGACTTTAGAATAGGAGAAGGGGGGGTTAGAATAGGGAAGAGGGAGTTAACTCGTAACCTGTTATAATAAATGTAAACAAACCCCCATTCATGATTGCTGAAAGATGTACAGGCTTCGTATGATTGTGTAAAGACTTGATGGGTCTTGGTCTAACGTAACATAACACTCTTTTTGAAGTCCATGCTTCGAAAATGTCCTCTAAACCTTCCTCTTTACGACACACACACACACACACACACACACACACACACACACACACACACACACACACACACACACACACACACACACACACACACACTGGCAGAAGTGTGTGTATATGTGTGTGTGTGTGTGTGTGGGAGATGAGGGCCGGCTCACTCTTACCTCTGTCGGTGGGAGAGGGAGGGAGGGAGCTCCCCTTTACCTTATTGGTAAAGGGGAGTTCCTTCCCTTTACCACAAAGGGAGAAACGGACTCCCAGAAGGGGAGTCTGAGGGGTCGCCCTGAGGGGACACCCTGAGGGGTCGACTAGAAGATGCCCAGAGAGGGACGCAAGGCGATAAGGAATAAAGTTGAGAGAAGAAATAGAGTGGAAGGGAAAGGAGGAACAAAAAACGAGATAAGGCACAAAATTGGATCAAGAGGGGGGGATAGGATGGAACAGGGGGGGGGGATGGGACGACTTAGACTGGATAAGGGCAAGGGTTAGAGACACAAAATAGGGTAAGAGGGATAGAACTGGGCAAATAGGGGTTAAGTGAATGGGACAGGAATTGCGATTAAAAAGGGCGAGTGAGCTGAGGACAAACAATAGAATAGGCAGTTGTAACAAGCCTCTAATGAGCAGCAAGGGGGGGATAGTTTAGCTAATTTTAAGTGAGGGAAGTGCAGCATAGGTTAGATGAGGATAGTATATCTATGGCTAGATGAGGATAGCGAGGCTAGAGCTAAATAAGGATTACTTGCTTCAAAATTATCGCTGCAGCTCCCGATGCTGTAGCCCAACCACTTGGGCTGGACGGTAGAGCGACGGTCTCGCTTCATGCAGGTCGGGGTTCAATCCCCGACCGTCCATAAGTGGTTGGGCACCATTCCTTCCCCCCACCGTCCCATCCCAAATCCTTATCCTGATCCCTTCCCAGTGCTATATAGTCGTAATGACTTGGTGCTTTCCCCCTGATCATTCCCTTCCCTTCCCGATGCTGTACCCCACAGTGCCGTAACGAGTCAGCAGTCAGGTCTAAACGCCAGTTCCCGGAGCGAAATTGAACAACATTAAACTCAATTCCAGTAATTCAAAGCAGATAAAATTATTCATCTAAGACGGAGACGCTGAAATGAGAAAATAAATGACATTGCGAAAACAAATATTGAAATGTAAATTATTGAAGAAGTAAAACTTCAGGCAACGAAAAGGAAATAATAATATATTTAAATTCTGGAGGACAGGGGATGAAAAATGGTGGAATTATGAGAAGCGTGAGAGAGACAGAGAGAAGGAGGGAGAGAGAGAGAGAGAGACAGAGAGAAGGAGGGAGAGAGAGAGAGAGAGAGAGAGAGAGAGAGAGAGAGAGAGAGAGATGAGGTGGGGGGAGAAGTAGGGGAAGTGGACTTATGACTCAAACTGTGCAAGATATTCATCATTTCGTGGTCTTAAGTCAGTTCTTTACGACAACTACTGACTAGAATGACATATATACCTGAATTTACCTGAGAGCATCTCTAGTGGCTTCGGTGACGGTCAGAAAGTCTTCGGCTTCTCAGAGGGTTCCCATTAGTCATTTGAATTGTTTTCAGTTTTATTTTAAAATGTAAACAAAAAACTATCTATCTAGTATTATTACTTGATAGTATTAAAGTATCTATAGTTTTACAGATACTTAATACTATTTATCGATAATATTAATTTAATACTATCTATCGATACTATTAAACTATCTACATATTTAAGACTTTGGCGGGTAGGCGGCTCCATGGGGAAAAAAACACCCGTTTTCTGTCCTTTATTTAAGTTAGCTGTGTTGTTTCCAGAAGTGCGCAGGGTCGTTAGCAGTGATTAATATTTGACAGAACTATTTTGCCACTCCGGTCAAAATCCAACCTTCTAACCAAACCAGAAACGAACTAACCCAAGCAACCCACCAAACCTATTGAGTCCCATGCACGGAAAACTTAGATATTTGTGATCCGGTATTTTCATAGAAGGTTGCATTTTTAACGTTACTTTCCTATTATTTACTTATTATTTAAGAACATAGATTGTCATAGTGGATGTGTGAGGTCAGCTTGATTGGTGTTTAATTTCCGCTGAACTGCCTTCACAAAGTTTTTTTCTTGAAGATTGGGATGACATTTGCATATTTCCAATCTTGGGAACTTTTTTTGGAGGGGGGAGGGGGGGGGGAGTCTTAGGAATTTCCTTAATGAGAGTTTAAGTGGTAGACATAATTCTACCTTTTACTAATTTTACCAAATTCCTTTATTAATTTTTATTGAGGTTCATCTAGACCTGCAGCTTTTGATTCATGTAATTTTACTCCACTCAGAATATGACCCTTATTCATAATATTACCACCATTCAGAATATGACCCCCCACTCAGAATACAGCGTCACTCAGAATATTACTCCACTCAGTAACATTACCTTACTCATTGTAAGTGTAATAATAATCTGATTACCTTACTCAGATAATTATTACACTCAGAATATTACCCTCATTCGGAAAATTACCCCACATTCATAATATTATCCCCCCCCCCCACTAAGAAGATTACCGCACTCATAATATAACCCCCCACCCCTCCACCCCCCTCGACCCCCCCCTCGACCCCCCCCTCGACCCCCCCTCCCTCGACCCCCCCCCCCTCGACCCCCCCCCCCAACCCCCCCCCCCTCGACCCCCCCCCCAGTCTGAATATGTTTTAGAGCGGCAAAATTCAACGTAGTATTTGAGAGGACAAAAGGCACAATATCGCCCACTTCGAGTCCCCACATGAACCCAACACACACACACACATGCATATGTCACCTAGGTGAATGGAGGCATTAGGTGAAAGAAAAAACAGGTGCCAAACCATTTCCGCCCGGGCATCGAACCCGGGATCATAATTTGTGATTCGAGTACATAGTTAATTGTCCAGCAAGACGCTTAATTTACTGCTGTAAATCAATCCTGTAAAATGTACAGTGTCAGAGTATCCACTGAGTCAGAGTATCCACTGAGTCAGAGTATCCACTGAGTCAGAGTATCCACTGAGTCAGAGTATCCACTGAGTCAGAGTATCCACTGAGTCAGAGTATCCACTGGGTCAGAGTATCCACTGAGTCAGAGTATCCACTGGGTCAGAGTATCCACTGAGTCAGAGTATCCACTGGGTCAGAGTATCCACTGAGTCAGAGTATCCACTGGGTCAGAGTATCCACTGAGTCAGAGTATCCACTGAGTCAGAGTATCCACTGAGTCAGAGTATCCACTGAGTCAGAGTATCCACTGGGTCAGAGTATCCACTGAATCAGAGTATCCACTGAGTCAGAGTATCCACTGAGTCAGAGTATCCACTGAGTCAGAGTATCCACGTTACTGAAGTGTGATCTTCAATTTGGTGGTCCAAAAGAGCTGGTCTGTTTGGGAAAAGCGGGAATAGTGTTTGAAAGGAAAACTCTTGATCTCGGACACTAATTGGAATTAAGAGATTGAGACCTTGAGATCTTCCTTTCACTCAGGGCACAGAGAAAAGCTTGGCTTATATATATTTATTCCCCTTATTGCTATTATAATTTTTTTGTATTAATGCCATTTTATTATCAACATTATTTTATTAATATTATTGTTTTTGTCAATATCATTTTTATAATCTATTTAAATTTGTATCTATTGTTTTCATTAAAAACATTCTTTATATTATAATAATTATAATTATTGTATGCAGTAATTATTATTTTGTACATATGATTAGGCGCTTATATGCTTATATTTCTGGAGAAGAAAGTTACAAATATAGTGGAAAAGGCCCCGAGTGATCAGTTCTTGGGAGACATTCAGAATATATTGGGGGAGAGGTGTCTGTGGGGTGAGAGGCCGGCGTCTGAGGCACTGGAGGAGGCACTGAGGGAGGCACTGAGGGAGGCACTGAAGGAGGCACTGAAGGAAGCACTGAAAGAGGCACTGAAGGAGGTACTGAAGGAGGCACTGAAGGAAGCACTGAAGGAGGCACTGAAGGAGGCACTGAGGGAGGCACTGAAGGAGGCACTGAAGGAGGCACATAAGGAGGCACTGAAGGAAGCACTGAAGGAGGCACGGAAGGAGGCACTGAAGGAGGCACTGAGGGAGGCACTGAAGGAGGCACTGAAGGAGGCACTGAAGGAAGCACTGAAGGAGGCACTGAAGGAGGCACTGAAGGAGGCACTGAAGGAAGCACTGAAGGAGGCACTGAAGGAGGCACTGAGGGAGGCACTGAAGGAGGCACTGAAGGAGGCACTGAAGGAGGCACTGAAGGAGGCACTGAAGGAGGCACTGAGGGAGGCACTGAAGGAGGCACTGAGGGAGGCACTGAAGGAGGCACTGAAGGAGGCACTGAAGGAGGCACTGAAGGAGGCACTGAAGGAGGCACTGAGGGAGGCACTGAAGGAGGCACTGAGGGAGGCACTGAAGGAGGCACTGAAGGAGGCACTGAAGGAGGCACTGAAGGAAGCACTGAAGGAGGCACTGAGCCTTCAACATAGTTGCGGGCTTACCTCGTGCGAAATTCGAGAGAAGAGAAGAACACGATAAAAATAAGGAGAGAGAGTGAGGAGAGAACAGAGATCGTAGAGAGAAGAGCAAGGAGGATAGAAGAGGAATAGAGTGAAAAGAGAAAAGATACTGAAGAGGGGAAAATAGAGAATAAGCTAGTAATGGGTGAAGTAAAAGTGAGCAGCCATTAGTGAAGTGTTTAAAGTGGAGATGTAACAGCAAGACTTGGGCTAAGTCTCCACAGCCACAAAGGTGCCCTGGAACAACTAGGTAAGCACGAACACCAAAGATAAGAGACAAGGGGGGGGAAATTAGATATCGGTAAAATCTAACATGGGAAAGATAGTGAAGGTGGTGGTTTGAGAGGAAACCTTGCGTGGGAGGACCAGATTATGGACCCCGCGGGAGATGAAAGCAGAAATCACGACGGTTCACTGAAGAGATGAAACAGGGAATGGGCAAATATAAACGAATGAAACAGATCTGCAGGAATAAAAGGGAGGGGAAAAAGAGAGAGAGAGAGAGAGAGAGAGAGACTGTGATCGTGGGCGAGCTAGCTAGTTGCAGGGGGAGAAAGATAAAGCCAGAGAGAGAGAGATCAGTTACCTTACAGTTATGTACTAGCCACATGTTCTCAAGGTTCTACCTCAGGCATAACTTATTGGGCACCGTAAATATGGTAGCTACAACTCAAGACGCTCAGTTAACAGCAAAGTGATTCTAACCAAATCTAAAACATCACTATCATCGATCATGTCTCAATTGACTCACATTTGGAACATGTTTTCATAAGACGTATATGTTGCAAATGAATATGAAATGTGAATTAACCCATATGAAAGCTCCGATCCACAGATGGTCCCACCAGGACCCCGGTAGCTTAGCATTAAGAAAGTTATGCAACTAAAAAATATTAGGTTTATAATTATTTTCACGGGTCACGGTTCAGAGTGAACTGAGTAGCATAACAGCTCCTAGCTTGTGTTGCATGTATGACAACAACAATGCTAATTGAATCCCAGTCTTTGTTTGAAAAAGAGAGTGGCAGGATGGAGATAGGAATGGTGGGCATAGAAGGGAAGACAGGAGATGAGAGAGAGAGAGAGAGAGAGAGAGAGAGAGAGAGAGAGAGAGAGAGAGAGAGAGAGAGAGAGAGAGAGAGAGAGAGAGAGAGAGAGAGAGAGAGAGAGAGAGAGAGAGAATAGGAAGGAGAAAGAGAAACTAGGAGGGAGGAAGAGAGACGAAAAGAAAGCAAAAGATAGACGAAAACCCGGCTTCTTTCAATTACCAGAGAGGGAATATTGAGAAAGATGGAAGACAGACAAAGAAGTCCAACATGAAAAAGAGTGTTGCTGAAGGCGTGTGAGTGTGTAGTTCTGGTACAAATGGTTGGACGAAATAAATCACACTGACAAGCACTTGGGTTTAACAGGAAGAGGGGGGAGGGGGGATGTAAGGGGGGTTGAGAGCCTGAAGGAGGTGCCAACTAGGGTAGTTATGGGGGGTGGGGGGTTCAGAGCTTCTAGGAGTGCCAAACGGATGTGACAAGTGCCCTGAGCAGTAGGAGGCGTGGGGTAACAGACAGGATATGTGGGCGCCAGTACATGTGAGAGCCGTATCGGGCTTATGAGAAAATAGATAAAAGCGTGGGAAGAAGTGGGAGAGCGTGGGAAGAAATGGAAGAGCGTGGGAAGAAATGGAAGAGCGTGGGAAGAAATGGAAGAGCGTGGGAAGAAATGGAAGAGCGTGGGACGAAATGGGAGAGCGTGGGAAGAAATGGCAGAGCGTGGGAAGAAATGAAAGAGTGTGGTAAGAAATAGTGGTAACGTAGAAGGAAGAAAATGAACGAAGAATCCAGATGGCTTAGAGAGAAACACGGCAGCTTGTGGAAAACTTCACAAAAGAAACTAGAGAAGGAGAGAGAGAGAACAAGATGACGCGCAAAGAAACTAAGATGATCTGGTAAAACTGTATTGCAAGTAAAAGAAAACTAAAAGGTGTGAGCCTGCGGGCCGCTCCAAGCAACAGCCTGGTGGACCAAACTCTCACAAGTCAAGCCTGGCCTCGGGCCGGGCTTGGGGAGGAGAAGAACTCCCAGAACCCCATCAACCAGGTATCAAGGATGCGAGATTGGCAACTAGTGTGTGTGGATGATGGCTGGAAGGTGATGGAGGTGGCTGAGATGTGCTGCAGGAGGCGGGAGATCTGCTGGAAATCATAGGAAAATAAGTAGAAAAATAAGGAAAATATAGGAAAATAAGGAAAATAAGGAAAATAAGGAAAATATAGGAAAATAAGGAAAATATAGGAAAATAAGGAAAATATAGGAAAATAAGGAAAATAAAGGAAATATGAAATATAGGAAAATAAGTCATCTGTGACTAAGAGTGAATGCATGATATATTAAATTAGGTAAATGTATCTGAGGACGTGTTGGAAAGAAGGGTGAGATAGAGGGAGGAGGGAAGGAAGGGGAGAGAGAGAGAGTGAGAGAGGAGGGAAGAAACAAGAGAAAGAGAGAGAGAGGAGGGAAGAAACAAGAGAGAGAGGAGGGAAGAAACAAAAGAGAGAGAGAGAGAGGAGGGAAGAAACAAGAGAAAGAGAGAGAGAGGAGGGAAGAAACAAGAGAAAGAGAGAGAGGAGGGAAGAAACAAGAGAAAGAGAGAGAGAGGAGGGAAGAAACAAGAGAAAGAGAGAGAGAGGAGGGAAGAAACAAGAGAAAGAGAGAGAGAGGAGGGAAGAAACAAGAGAAAGAGAGAGAGAGGAGGGAAGAAACAAGAGAAAGAGAGAGAGAGGAGGGAAGAAACAAGAGAAAGAGAGAGAGAGGAGGGAAGAAACAAGAGAAAGAGAGAGAGAGGAGGGAAGAAACAAGAGAAAGAGAGAGAGAGGAGGGAAGAAACAAGAGAAAGAGAGAGAGAGGAGGGAAGAAACAAGAGAAAGAGAGAGAGAGGGCGTCATTAAATAGACAACATTCAAGCCAAGCTAAAATCCCCGTGGAGTATAAAAGACGGGAAACACACACATAACAGCGCTGGAAATCCTGAAGTGATCAAAAGTATAAACAAAAAAGAAAAAAATGTATATAAAAATGCATCGAAAACGTTAAAAAAATTGAAGTCTGAAATGCATGGACATTGTTGCATCAGTTTGTATAGATTTCTGTGTGTGTGTGTGTGTGTATTCACCTAGTTATATTTGCAGGGGTTGAGCTTTAGCTCTTTGGTCCCCCTCTCAACTGTCAATCAACTGGTGTACAGATTCCTGAGCCTATTGGGCTCTATCATATCTACATTTGAAACTGTGTATGGAGTCAGCCTCCACCACAACACTACTTAATGCATTCCATTTATTAACTACTCTGACACTGAAAAAAAATATTTCTAATGTCTCTGTGGCTCATCTGGGTACTAAGTTTCCACCTGTGTCCCCTTGTTCGAGTCCCACCCGTGTGTGTGTGTGTAAATTGGACTCTGGAATGGTTGAGTTGCTTGCATTCTTTAACCCGATTTCCAGAGGGGTGTTGAGGATGTGTTGACGAGCCCAGTGCACGCTGGGAGAGCCGTGTTCCCACGGTGTAGTGACCAGTGTCTGCAACAGGGTGTCGGTGGGTGTTGAGTGGTGGTGGTGGTCAGCGAACTTCGTATTGATTGATGAGTGGGGGAAGAATTGAAGAGGGAACACACACACACACACACAAATGTGTGTGTGTGTGTGTGTGTGTGTGTGTGTGTGTGTGTGTGTGTGTGTGTGTGTGTGTGTGTGTGTGTGTGTTAAAGTTCTTAGGGGAATTGACAGTGTAGACAAAGTTGGATTATTTAACACGGGTGGTACACGCACAAGGGGACACAGGTGGAAGCTGAACACCCAAATAAGCCACAGAGGCATTAGAAAGAACCTTTTCAGTGTCAGAGTAGTTAATAAATGGAATGCATTAGGCAGTGATGTGGTGGAGGCTGACTGCATACACAGTTTCAAATGTAGATATGATAGAGCCCAGTAGGCTCAGGAATCTGTACACCTGTGGATTGATAGCGGCGGTACCAAAGAGCCGAAGCTCAACCCCTGCAAGCACAAATAGATAAGTACAACACACACACACAGGTCTGTACATGATAATGTACTAAAGACCAACTTAAATAAGACTTTAAGTCTTACCCTGACACAGCTGCTGCATAGACTGAAGTGCAGCGGGCTGTGTCGAAGGTTCGAAGGAAGTAAGGAAGGGTCCCTCACACTTATCAAGCAGAAAACGCAAATGCCTGTCAAGAAGCCTTTTTTCTCCGGCCCAGAGTTGTCAACGAGGAGAGGAGGGGATTCTCTTGCCTTCACCACCAGCTATCCCCTATCCGGGGGCATGTAGACTAGCCCAAGCTCATAGGAACGAGACAAGATTTCTTCTAACCTCATGTCTCTGACGATTGTTACCTGTACCAAAACAATTCATGCGAATTTTCAACTCGATTGAGGCATATTTAGTGGTATCACCAAGGTGCTTAGAGTACTTCCGGGCCAGGTATGAGGTTACTATTAAGGGATCAATTGTTTTCAAGTGGTTTCAAGTGACCTGACACTATTAAACAAGTCACCTAGGCAGTGGCTGACTGTTGTGGCTGAAGCAGTATTAAACAGTGCAACTGTGTAAAATATCCACTTGTCTATCAACACCACTTAATGTGTATGAATGTTCCTGAAATTATACACATATTTTCAATTTAATATACCTCACAAGTTCAAGAGGTGAAACTTTTTGGGGGGCCAATCTACTTATCACTGGAATAACAATGGTCCCTAATCCTTATGCAGGCGATGAGTCACAATAACGTGGCTAAAGTATGTTGACAAGACCACACACTAGAAGTTGAAGGGACGACGACGTTTCGGTCCGTCCTGGACCATTCTCAAGTCGATTTGCGAATCGACTTGAGAATGGTCCAGGACGGACCGAAACGTCGTCGTCCCTTCAACTCCTAGTGTGTGGTCTGGTCAACGTTCCTAATCCTTCCTTACCTCTCTCCATTACCCGTTACCCTAGTCCCCCTTGTGTTGGACTGGGGAACGTCTACCCATCACATCGTCTCCTCACTCTCGTCAGCAGCAAGGCCATGACAAATTATTCAAGAATATCGTGCCAGGATCGTGCAGTCATGCAACCTTGATGAGAGCTGCTGGAATATGGCCGAGCAGTCCGGCGCTCTGGACGGGGTTTTCTTCCTGCTTGTGGAGTGGCGTGAGGCCACCTTCACTACACCTCTTGCCTGTCCAGCATTAACAAGAGGTCCTACCTGCGGTGGAACCCCTTTAGAGAGAGAGAGAGAGAGAGAGAATATGTGTGAAATGTATTATACCTTATGAGCAAAATACAAAACACACCCCAAATAAAGAGCAACAGTAAATAAATTCACCCTAATATTACTTAATATTTCCCATATTTCCCATATTTTAACACCTGGTTTAGATCTGAGAGCCTCCACACCCCTGATACGCAAGAGTGGTAGTGAGGGAGACTATAGTCCCTGGTTATATAGTCCCCTGGTTATATAGTCCCCTGGTTATATAGTCCCCTGGTTATATAGTCCCCTAGTATATAGCAAGGTAAAGTACTTATAAAGAGAGCACTTTCTCTGTTCCATCCAGTAATCCAACATTTGGATCGTTGTGGATCGAACATTGACCCTGCATGAAGAGAGGCCGTTGCTCTACCAACCAGTCCAAGTTACAGTGGTGTCTTAAGATATTTAAGAAGCCTTCAAGCGGGAAATAACCCAGTCTTCACGGTCACTTTGTCATGGGGAAGCAAGTTTGTTCTCGGTGGCAAAGTCAACACAGTAGTGTTTGTGTGTGTTTGGCAGAGAGCAATCAACACCAGGTTATTTCTTTAGTGGTTGCCTTGCATGGAGAGAATGTTGTGGTGTTGATGGGGTGGTTGTGGTGTTGCTGGGAGGGGTTGTGGTGTTGATGGGGGGTTGTGGTGTTGATGGGGGTGTTGTGGTGTTGATGGGGGTGTTGTGGTGTTGATGGGGGGGTTGTGGTGTTGCTGGGAGGGGTTGTGGTGTTGATGGGGTGTTGTGGTGTTGATGGGGGTGTTGTGGTGTTGATGGGGGTGTTGTGGTGTTGATGGGGGGGTTGCGGTGTTGCTGGGAGGGGTTGTGGTGTTGATGGGGTGTTGTGGTGTTGATGGGGGGTTGTGGTGTTGATGGGGGGGTTGTGGTGTTGCTGGGAGGGGTTGTGGTGTTGATGGGGGGTTGTGGTGTTGATGGGGGTGGTTGTGGTGTTGATGGGGTGTTGTGGTGTTGATGGGGGTTGTGGTGTTGATGGGGAGGTTGTGGTGTTGATGGGGGGTTGTGGTGTTGATGGGGTGTTGTGGTGTTGATGGGGGGGTTGTGGTGTTGCTGGGGGGTTGTGGTGTTGATGGGGGTGTTGTGGTGTTGATGGGGGTGGTTGTGGTGTTGATGGGGTGTTGTGGTGTTGATGGGGGGTTGTGGTGTTGATGGGGGGGTTGTGGTGTTGATAGGGGGGTTGTGGTGTTGATGGGGGGGTTGTGGTGTTGATGGGGAGGTTGTGGTGTTGATGGGGGTGTTGTGTTGATGGGGGGGTTGTGGTGTTGATGGGGGTGTTGTGGTGTTGATGGGGGTGTTGTGGTGTTGATGGGGGGTTGTGGTGTTGATGGGGGGGTTGTGGTGTTGATGGGGGGGTTGTGGTGTTGATGGGGGTGTTGTGGTGTTGATGGGGGGTTGTGGTGTTGATGGGGGGTTGTGGTGTTGATGGGGGGTTGTGGTGTTGATGGGGGGGTTGTGGTGTTGATGGGGGGTTGTGGTGTTGATGGGGGGTTATGGTGTTGATAGGGGTGGTTGTGGTGTTGATGGGGTGTTGTGGTGTTGAGGGGGAGTTGTGGTGTTGATGGGGGGGTTGTGGTGTTGCTGGGAGGGGTTGTGGTGTTGATGGGGGGGTTGTGGTGTTGATGGAGGGTTGTGGTGTTGATGGGGGGTTGTGGTGTTGCTGGGGGTGCTGTGGTGTTGATGGGGGTGTTGCTGTGTTAGTGTAGCTATCATAAGTATTGGAGTAGTGACACAATGTGGTATTTCTTGATGCTCCAAGAATCCTTAAGGAACGAACACTTATAAAAAAAACTTCAGTAAACACTTACAGGACTCTTTAAGTGACCACACAACTCACCTAGCAGAGCAAATATGTGAGTATCTTAATCCTTATGAGTTCCATGCTATGTCTCTCGCCAAGAAGATTAATATGTCTTAAAATATCATCTTAGAAATAGATCAAGTGTTCCTAAAAGCTGTGTCGAGGGGGTAACTACTCTATCTTTTCTCTATAGCCATATAAAATAGATTATTCAATTTGTAATAGTTGTAATAGGTTAAAATCAGCAAGTAATGGCAGTGGCTGTAAACCCCAGCCATCAATCTGTCACTCCAGTTTACAGAAGATGGGGTTCTTTAGATAAAGAAAGGTGGATGGAAGAGAGAGGCAGCATCCACCAAACGGAGATAGAGAGGCAGCATCCACCAGACGGAATCAGGCGAGCCCTAGACAGAATCCATCAGAAAGAGGTCGACTGTCGTCATCCACCAGACAGAGACAGGATAACAGCATCCATCAGACGGAGACAGAGAGGCAGCATCCACCAGACAGAAGGCAAGGCGACAGCATTAACCGGAAGGGTTATGGTGTAACTTCGACATGCAGAGCGTGTCAGAGCATCCTGGCCCTAACTATCCCATCTCCTCTCCAAGAGACTCATGCTGCCCGCGCATACATACATATCGCTGCGGTTATAACATTAACGTTATGGTCAAAGTTTCAAGCTGCAGCATTTGTCTCGAGAAAAGCTACACAGAATTAAGGCCTTCCTGGCATGACTTAAAAACTTGGACACCAAAATCCTTAAGTTAGTTTTCTGAAGAGATGAAAAAAAAAATTGTAAGATGTTTCTTATACAGATATTTGGTGGGGGTTTGGACACACACACACACACACACACACACACACACACACACACACACACACACACACACACACACACACACACACACACACACACACACACACACACACACACACAAGGTACCTGGAAGTTAGACAGCTGTTACTGGCTGCTTCCTGTGTGTGTGTGGGGGGGGGGGGGAAATAGTTGGTAGTTAGTAACAGTTGATTGATTAACAGTTAAGAGGCGGGCCGAAAGAGCAGAGCTCAACCCCCTCGCAAGCACAACTAGGTGCATATAACTAGGTGAATACACACACACATCCGTGTGTGAATTCCGATGAAGATATCTTGGGATATATCAGCATAAACTCGCTAAATATACAAATGATTACTTCGAAGAAACACAAGTTTGTGCTTGAAGACATCTCACCCTTCGTCAGGAGGCAGCTGGCTCCCGAGCAAAGTTTGGTGTGTAACGAGCAGTTCAGCGCGACCGTGCTCGTTAGGGCTGCATCAGGGCCACGGGAATGACCCTTAGTGCCAGGGAATGGGGGGAGGGAGGGGGGGGGAAATGGGGCGCCTTCTGCCCCCCCCACACCCCAATTCCCCTCACCATACCCTGGAAAAGATTTTGTTATAGCGTCCCTTGGGTTTGGGATAGCAAAAAAGAGCAGTGATAGTAATGTGAGAAGGTAGTGACCTTCGTCGAAGATTGACCTCGAATTTATTTTAACACCGTGACCCCAGACTCTGGAGAGATGATTTCGGGGCTTAGTGTCCCCGCGGCCCGGTCCTCGACCAGGCCTCCACCCCCCAGGAAGCAGCTCGTGACAGCCGACTAACTCCAGGTACCTATTTACTGCTAGGTAACAGGGGCATCAGGGTGAAAGAAACTCTGTCCATTGTTTCTCGTCGGTGGCCGGGATCGAACCCAGGACGACAGGATCACGCCCAGTGTTCTGTCCGCTCAGCCACCGGCTCCTAGCATAGTAACTAAAATTTCCTGACTTTCAAATTCCTCGTCGAATTTTTCAGTTTAATATGGCTGTCCTTGTCCACCTTGTCTATACCCTCTCGGTATATTGTATGTAGTGATCATATCCCCTCTGTTTTTTTTATATTTTCTTGGGTTTTAAGACTTAGTTAACTTAAATCTGTCCTCGTGGCTTAACCCTGTTTGTTCTGGCACTAAACTTGTTGCAAAGCTTAGCCGATTTTTTTTCTTTCAATTTTAGTTATGTGTTCCACAATGTATGGACTCCAGGCCAGCGCTGCATATTCTGGTATTGGTCTTACATATACTGTATAATTGGTCTTGGAAAGAATACTTATTTAGGTTTTTGAATGTTGTTCTAAGTTTTTGTATATGTAAATCTCTCAGAATGTTCGGCAATATGTTTATTGTTTGTGATGTGTGTCTATGTATGTATTAACACGTTGTACTGAACGGGGTGAGAATAGTTTGAGCTACCTCTACCTTTGAACTACCAAACTACCATAGTTTGAGCTACCTCTACCTTTGAACTACCATACGTCAGGCTGCGAGCAGCCGCGTCTAACAGCCTGGTTGATCAGTCCAGCAACCAGGAGGCCTGGTCGACGACCGGGCCGCGGGGACACTAAGCCCCGGAAGCACCTCAAGGTAGCCTCAAGGTAGGTACCTCATCCCTTTGTGTGTATTTTACCTCAATAATGTTATTTCAATTTCACTCTCATATACTTTCGATGTTACTTTTATATATGTGGCTTTGGTGTTAACATTGGAATTATATCCACTTCCAAATCTCTCTCTCACTCTCTTCTCGAATCCCGTAGTTGCATTCCCTTTTTTAGTTTGTGTAGATGTCTCCTAATCTACAGTCTACTAGGTCTGGTCGAGGATCGGGCCGCGGGGTCGTTGAGCCCCGAAATCATCACAAGGTAAAGGTAGTGTCCATACTCCCGGCTCTCACATAGTGTGGGAGTCGGTCGGCCAAGCAGACAGCACGCTGGACTTGTGATCCTGTGGTCCTGGGTTCGATCCCAGGCGCCGGCGAGAAACAATGGGCAGAGTTTCTTTCACCCTATGCCCCTGTTACCTAGCAGTAAAATAGGTACCTGGGTGTTAGTCAGCTGTCACGGGCTGCTTGCTTCTTGGGGGTGGAGGCCTGGTCGAGGACCGGGCCGCGGGGACACTAAAAAGCCCCGAAATCATCTCAAGATAACCTAAAGATAACTCTCTTTCCCTAGTTCATTGTCTTACACTTATAGGAGGTAAACTCTTAAGAGTCATTTGTCTGCCTCCTCCTGGAGTTTTGCTAAGGTCCTCCTCTAACTTCCTGCAGTCATTCTCTGTTTTTACAGTCATTAGCTTTGTGTCATCTGCAAAAAATGAAATGTAGGTCGTTCACATGCATAAAAAACAAAACTCCTAGGATCAAGCCTCTGGGGACTCCACTTATTACATTCCTGCATCTCGACAACGTGTCTTTGATTTTGGCTCTTTGTTTCCTATCCTTTAGGTACTCTCTTACCCAATTCTGTGTTTTCCCCGGTCATCCCAGCTTGTTTCTCCATCTTGTTCACTAGCCTTCCACGAAGAACAATATCAAATGCTTTCTACAGTCTGAGAAGATGCAGTCTACCCAACCTTCTTTTTCCTGTCATAGTTTGTTGTCATAGAACTCGATCAAGTCTGTTGGGACTTCTAAGGTCATGTTGGCCTTCCTATACGAAGCTGTTCCTCTCCAGGTGCTCTTATTATTCAACCTAATTACCCGATCAGGTAATCAGGTTGATTACCTGATCAACCTGATTAGATGATTAGATGGTGGAGAAGGTAATTAGGTTGATTACCTTCTCCACCATTTTACTTCTGGGGGTGTCAGGGGGACTCTGGGATTCCACCAAGGGGACAAAGGGGACAAGTTCCTCCAAGGGGACAAGTTCCACCAAGGAGACAAGTTCCTCCAAGGGGACAAGTTCCTCCAAGGGGACAAGTTCCACCAAGGGGACAAGTTCCTCCAAGGGGACAAGTTCCTCCAAGGGGACAAGTTCCTCCAAGGGGACAAGTGCCTCCAAGGGGACAAGTTCCTCCAAGGGGACAAGCTCCACCAGAGTGACAAGTTCCACCAAGCTGACAAGTTCTCCTGACGGATGTGCTTGTAAGTCTCTCTCCAACACACATACACTAATTACTCTCGTTTCTAAAATAGCACCTCACTAATGACTTTTTTTCGTTTGTTCGCGACACCGTTTGTTTTTTACCTCGAAGGAAAAAAACATGTTTTTTTTGCTATTGATTAGCTGGGACGGCGGAGAACAGCAAAGCATGATGTGTTTTCACCTACGTTTATTCCCAGTTATACATACATATATACATACTTCGCATGGATATTCCATATTATGTAAGAATACTCTTGGGTATACTTATGTTCGGTACCTGACAGCTCCTTACCTTGAGGTTACCTTGAGGTTACCTTGAGGTTACCTTGAGGTGCTTCCGGGGCTTAGCGTCCCCGCGGCCCGGTCGTCGACCATGCCTCCTGGATGCTGGACTGATCAACCAGGCTGTTGGACGCGGCTGCTCGCAGCCTGACGTATGAGTCACAGCCTGGTTGACCAGGTATCCTTTTGAGGTATATGTGATACCTGTACTATATGTGATAGGAGGTCTTTAAGTGTGTAAAAATTATGCTCATAATCTTAAAGAAATTATGAATATTATTTTTTAAATTGCCTTGAAAGATTGTTTGACATTAAATATTCTTAAAAAAATGGTTTTGAATCGTTATAAACATTTCAGTTGTTTAGATCTTTTGAAGTCATAGTTATCTTCTTCTTGAGGTTATCTTGAGATGATTTCGGGGCTTTTTAGTGTCCCCGCGGCCCAGTCCTCGACCAGGCCTCCACCCCCAGGAAGCAGCCCGTGACAGCTGACTAACTCCCAGGTACCTATTTTACTGCTAGGTAACAGTCTTTAGGGTGAAAGAAACTCTGCCCAATGTTTCTCGCCGGCGCCTGGGATCGAACCCAGGACCACAGGATCACAAGTCCAGCGTGCTGTCCGCTCGGCCGACCGGCTCTCCTATATAGTTCCCTATATGCTTTTGTTTTATCCTACTCGATTAAACTACAGCTTGTATTTGTTGCAATATGTTCGTGCCAAGATGTATGGAATGCAATAATTGCAATCTTGGAAAATGTATTATTTGTGTGTGACAGAAATTTGAATATGGGTTGCCTGTAGGGGCGAAATTCCTGCGATGTGAGGGTTTGGACGGGAGCCAGGGTGAAGGCAGTGTGATGTTGAGTAGGCACTCTCTATGGCCTTGGCACCCCATCTCTAGGGGTAGTCACGGAGCCGGCTTGCTGGCTGGCTGGCTGGCCGGCTGGGGCGTCCCCTGTACCCCCCCCCCCCCCTCTCTCTCTCTCTCTCTCTCTCTCTCTCTCTCTCTCTCTCTCTCTCTCTCTCTCTCTCTCTCTCTCTCTCTCTCTCTCTCTCTCTCTCTCTCTCTCTCTCTCTCGTCTTACAGAGCACTCAACGCGTACTCACCTAGTTGTGTTTAAGCTTCAACTCTTTGGTCCCGTCTCAACCTTCATTTGGCTGGTATACAGATTCTTGAACCTTTTGGGCTCTGTCATATCTACATTTAGACCTGTGAATGGAATCTCCACCCCCACCTTGTTCGTGTACCATCCATATTAAATAGTCTGTCCCTGTATGCCTCGTCTATTCCCTTGAGAGCCTTGTTGTATGCATGTCTTCGCTAACCCTTGTATCTTGCATGTTGCAATCATTTCTCTCACAACTTTACCATCTGCCAGTGATTTGAGGTTTAGTTCCAGAAGTCATATCTCTCAACGTATTTAATCACATAAAGGAGTTCATGCTGGAGCCACATATTCCAGGAATGGTATGACGTACGTGGAAAATAATGTCCTGAATATTTCCAGTTTTCTAAATGGACAGTAGTTTTTTTTTTATCAACCTTGCATGTGCCCGTTTGATCTGTGATATGCAACCCCAAGGTTGCTTTGTGTACTCAGCTGGTTGATCTCTGGCTCTTTGGTTCCGCCTGTCAACTGTCAATCAACTGGTGTACAGGTTCTGGAGCCTATTGGGCTCTATCAAATCTACATTTGAAACTGTGTATAAAGTCTTCCTCCGCCACATCACTGCCTAATGCATTCCACCTGTTAACTACTCTGACTACTACTGTGTGTGTGTGTGTGTGTGTGTGTGTGTGTGTGTGTGTGTGTGTGTGTGTGTGTGTGTGTGTGTGTGTGTGATTGTGTTTGTGTGTGTGTGTATTGGGTCGTATTCTCTTGAAAGCGCTCATACATCATTGTATATTAAAGAAAACATACTTTAGGTATGCATGGGCCTGTGTCGTATTACAAAACCGTATTAACCCGCGTATTTACACAAAACAATATTAACCCGCGTATTTACAAAACCGAAATAACCTGCGTATTTACAAAGCAGTATTAACCCGCGTATTTACAAAGCAGTATTAACCCGCGTATTTACAAACCAGTATTAACCCGCGTATTTACAAACCAGTATTAACCCGCGTATTTACAAACCAGTATTAACCCGCGTATTTACAAACCAGTATTAACCCGCGTATTTACAAACCAGTATTAACCCGCGTATTTACAAACCAGTATTAACCCGCGTATTTACAAAACGACATTAACGTATGAATACGAGACCAAGCAACAATACGAAGGGAGGGTATATGGCAAACTTTTGCACTGCACCAGAATATACACGTCAATAATTTAGAATAATTAAATCTTCCTTCTTAAAGAAGTTTTCTTTAATAACCAAAAAAAATAGATAAAAGGAGGTTACTGCCCAACAATTGTCCCCAAAAGTTAAATAACTTAGGGAAGTAATTATCAGATAATCGGATTTTTTTTGTACCTGGATTCTTTAGCAAGTTGGAGGAGGGGGGGTGGGGGGGGGTTGGGAAAGGAAGGGGGGGGATGTTGAACATCGTTACTTTTCTAAACCTTCTCTTCTGCCCTCTCGAAATTGTCCTTCTCATTTTCTTCATCTACTTCTATCTTTTGTTTTTTTCTAATTCCTCATATTCTCCTCAGCCTTGGATTTCACCTGTTGCTGTTATTTCTAATTGTCTTGTTTCTTGTCATCATCCTCTATATCCTCTCATTTCTTTCCCCCATCTTTCAGTTTTTTATTTATCCTCCTGTCCTTTCTCCTCTTTCGTCGCTTCCTTCTTTTTCGTGTTCTTCTCCTCTCCTCTGTTACATTTCCTTTTGACTATTTTCCGTGTACTATCTTCAGCCCGCATCCTCCGCCTGATCGGGTTGGCTGGGCAAATAGCTCGCCCTCATTGGCTGATACTTTCAACTAATCCATGTAGTCAGCCACTCTCAGTGCCTCGTCTAGCTGGTTTAATTGCTAAATGAACCCCTAGTTAACTTGCCCTTATTTTCGCACACATTAAACCCGTTTTATTAACTCGTGTTATAACCAATTTGGTTTGATTTAAATTGTTGACGTCTTGGTCAGTTTATATTTTGCTCTGGACGTTTTGCTATGGACAATTGGTTCTGGACAGTTTCCTTTGGGACAATTGGTTCTGGACAGTTTCCTTTGGGACAATTGGTTCTGGACAGTTTCCTTTGGGACAATTGGTTCTGGACAGTTTCCTTTGGGACAATTGGTTCTGGACAGTTTCCTTTGGGACAATTGGTTCTGGACAGTTTCCTTTGGGACAATTGGTTCTGGACAGTTTCCTTTGGGACAATTGGTTCTGGACAGTTTCCTTTGGGACAATTGGTTCTGGACAGTTTCCTTTGGGACAATTGGTTCTGGACAGTTTCCTTTGGGACAATTGGTTCTGGACATTTCTGAACATTTTGTCCTGAACCTCTTCTTTTCAAGATCTATCTGTGGACATTTCCTGTAAACACCTCGCCTTGGATTATTCTTGTAATTGAGCATCTGGTTCGTGAGCAGCTTGATCAATCACTTGGGCTCCAATGCTGATCAATCTTAATCAATTACTTGGGCTCCAATGCTGATCAATTTTGATCAATCACTTGAGTTCCAATGGGGATCAATCTTAATCAATCACTTGGGCTCCAATGGTGATCAATCTTGATCAATCACTTGGGCTCCAGTGCTGATGAGTATTGGTCAATAACTTGGGCACCAGCTCTGATCAGTCATGAGAATCAATGTGTGTTCAACCATCTTTAATATAATTATTAGGTCCTGTTCGCTAATTGCTTTGTCCGCTTGAGTTAACGACCCGTTTGCGCGATCATTAACGTTGGTAATTACCGCTTGTTATGTCGGTTCGTGCCTGATTGGTCGGCGTGTTAACGAACCGTTCACTGCCGTTGTTACCAAAGGCAAGGTAACGGGTCGTTCACTGTTACCGGGGGCAGGGTAAGACAACTTTAGAATTGTTGATGATTGCTTGGGAGAAGTCACTTATATATAAAAAAAGAGAGAGAAAAAAGATATCGTAACTTCAGTTCTCCGAAACAGTTGAATAACGCAGTCTTGTGGTGTGAAGCAATAAGCCTGAGCGCCATGCATCTCCCAGCTGTGTTTCCCGCCATTTTTCCATTTCCTGTGTCTAACGCGACCAGGGCTGCCAATACTTCCAACCTTCCACGTGACTGCAGGGACGATTACGAGCATTGCCATGCACGGTCGTAGCCTACGGCAGGGTTGGCAAGAGTGGGTGATGTAGGCAACAGGGGCCTTCGTTTCAAACAACCATTGGTGCGCAGTTTGGATTGGAATAAAAGCACATCAGGTTCACAGTTGGAGGAAATGGTTGGCCATTCTGTGAAAATATACGATGAGTGCCAACACTTTTGACTCCTGGTACAAACGGGGGTATTTTTCAGGTTTATCTGGGTCATATATATAAACAATTTTCACAGATGTGTGGCTAGTCAATAAGAGTCAATAAGGTTGTTAGTATTGACTGTTGTCTTCAAGGTCAACATAGACCTTGAAGCAAGGTCTTTGCTAAGCAACTGACCTCGAAGGATACTTTGAGCTAAAGGCGCGAATAATATTAGTCTTTTTAAACACATAATGGAATTTAATGCAAGTATATAAGAAAGACTGCTGGGGTTTGAGGTAAACTTCTGACCCCTTGCGGTTTACCTTTGTCGTAGTCTACCCTACACTGGTTCGTATGTTCAGTTGGAAAACCTTTGGTGTTAATTATGAACTAGATAATTTCCTTTGTACTTTACAATAATTATATTTTCTCTCACAACAGAGGACTTTTTTTATTTTATTCCTGTTCTTTAATTTTTCTCTTCTTACTTTCTCCTGTTTGTCCTCTGTTAAACTTTCTTGTCATATCTAATCCTTTTTTTCCAATCTCTTTCTCTTTTTTCCTTAACCTCCTCACCTTGTCCCAGTTTTCTTGCTCTTTCTGCTTCTACACCTTCTTTTTCGTTCCTTTTCCCTCTTATCTTTCGCTTTGTCTTCTTCCTCCTCCTACAAAGGGAAGTCAATAGAGAGTGTTTCTTGACCTTTGCGAGTCAGGAGTTACTAAATATTACTAGTGGAATTCAACTCCACGGCTGTGTGCGCGTGAGACAAGACAGACACACACACACACACACACACACACACACACACACACACACACACACACACACACACACACACACACACACACACACACACACACACAAACACACACACACAGAGTAGTTAATTAAATGGAATGCATTAGGCTGTGATGTGGTGGAGGCTGACTCCATACACAGTTTCAAATGTAGATATGATAGAGCCCAATAGGCTCAGGAATCTGTACACCTGTTGATTGACAGTTGAGAAGCGGGACCAAAGAGGGGAAGCTCAAGCCTCGCAAGCACAACTAGATGAGTACACACACACACACACACACACACACACACACACACACACACACACACACACACACACACACACACACACACACACACACACACACACACACACACACACACACACACACACAGTTGTTGACACCAGAGCGGTATACTGGAAGACTGGTCTCACGTAGGTGGAGAACAGGGTTCTAAAGCCCTCTTGACTGAAGTTCTAAGGACTTAAATATAAATTTATGACAAAGAGTGCTGGGAAGACGGGACACCACGAGCGTAGCTCTCATCCTGTAACTACACTTAGGTAATTACTTAGGTAATTACACACACACACACACACACACCAGAGTGATAACTCACCACCATATCCATGAACCTGACTCCACCACAAGACAAGCAAGACCACAAACAAGACCACAAGCAAGGCCACAAGCAAGGCCACAAGCAAGGCCACAAGCAAGGCCACAAGCAAGGCCACAAGCAAGGCCACAAGCAAGGCCACAAGCAAGGCCACAAGCAAGGCCACAAGCAAGGCCACAAGCAAGGCTCAAGCAAGGCTCAAGCAAGGCTCAAGCAAAGCCACAACCACCCACCATATCACCTCATCACCCACAAAAGATGTAATCCTGGGTAATGAATCAGAGTAATTTCGCTCGTTCTCTCATATATATATTCATGGCATGTAAAGTGAAATGATGAGACGCCGTTTTATTGATAATGATGCTCGCTTGATATTATAATGTGATTTTGTGGTTAATGAGACTGGTGAGGTTAATGAGGAAGGTTTTATTTGTGTGAGGGGGTGGTGAGAGAGAGAGAGAGAGAGAGAGAGAGAGAGAGAGAGAGAGAGAGAGAGAGAGAGAGAGAGAGAGAGAGAGAGAGAGAGAGAGAGAGAGAGAGGAGGAAGTTAGAAGGTTGTGGTGTGGTTGTTGTGGTAGGGAAAGGTTGTAGTGTGATAGGTAGGGTCAGGTTATCCTGGGGTTATCTTGAGATGATTTCGGGGCTTAGTATCCCCTGGGCCCGATCCTTGACCAGGCCTCCATCCCCAGGAAGCAGCCCGTAGCAGCTGTCTAACTCCCAAGTACCTATTTACTGCTAGGTGACAGGGGCATCAGGAGTGAAAGAAACATTTTGCCCATTTGTCTCCGCCTCCACCGGGAATCGAACCCGGAACCTCAGGACTACGAATCCGTAGCGCTGTCCACCCAGCTAGCTGTCAGGCGGGTCGGCAGGAGTTAGAATCTGAATTGCTCAGTGTCGTACGTTCAGTATCTTCATTTATTGCTAAGTTTCTCCTTAATTAAGTTAGATCTTGTTGAAAACTTGAGTGCATGTTTGATTAGTGCTTCGCCAAAGTTATATGGGTTGCAACGTTGATTAGCCTTTCCTGGTATGGGCCAAAGTTTTATAACTCTGTACTTGTAGATTATAAATTATGCCCATCGAGTGTTCCTGGATTTTGAAGTTCCTGGATTTCCTGCTAGGACCTTCGATTCGTAATAAAGGAATCTTTCGCAGTTGGCTTGGGGCGTGAAGGTGCATACATATAAGCGAACGTTGTTGCGCACCCCGCCCCACACACACACACACAGTTGATTGACAATTGAGAGGCGGGACCAGAGAGCCAGAGCTCAACTCCCGCAAGCAGAACTAGGTGAGTACTCACACACACACTGTAGTAAGTTCTGTAGTAAGCGCCGTGAACAACACATTAACAAATGAGCATTGTTTACCAAGTTGGGTTATGAATCAACCCTTATGTCTTGAGTCTCTGAATCATTTGTCTCCCGCACTTTCCACCAGTCACCTCACTCGTCCAGGACTCATATGCTAATGTTTAGCTAATATGATCTGTGATAATGAGCGCAGATATTTGTATATTTAATAAGCTTTGATATCAAGGTTGTAGTCTCTCTCTCTCTCTCTCTCTCTCTCTCTCTCTCTCTCTCTCTCTCTCTCTCTCTCTCTCTCTCTCTCTCTCTCTCTCTCTCTCTCTCTCTCTCTCTCTCTCTGTTTCGTATATAATTATTGAAATAAGTGGTTCCACATATGTGTCAAAACTTGGGATAGCTATATAGATGTTGAACCGTCAAGGGGTTATAGCAGGAATTATAGCAATTATAGCAGGATGCATCCAAGATGCTACCTAGCTGAGAGGAGGAAGATGCAACATCCGTTTCCGCGGCCACTTCCGGGGTACGTATGTCAGAAGGACCGGAAAATGGTAATTTTTTAACACCAGCGGATCCGGCTAGATTTAGCGGCTGAAAATTTAGCTGAAAATTCCCTCTCCTGAGAGTGTGTGTGTGAGTGAGGTGAATGGTAATGCTGTGGTCCTTGGTGTTTGTAGTCTCTCTCTCTCTCTCTCTCTCTCTCTCTCTCTCTCTCTCTCTCTCTCTCTCTCTCTCTCTCTCTCTCTCTCTCTCTCTCTCTCTCTCTCTCTCTCTCTAATTATATGTAACAGTGTATTTCTATATCAATCTATATTTATAAAAATTTATGTATATATCAATCTATATTTATAAAAATCTATGTATATATCAATCTATATTTATAAAAATCTATGTATATATCAATCTATATTTATAAAAATCTATGTATATATCAATCTATTTATACCGATAACAATCTATTTATACCGATAACAATCCATGTTTATCGATATCTATATCAATCAATATATCAATGTCTATTAATATGTATCAGTGTTTATATAGCTATCGTTACCAAACTCTATGTATCTCTAACTCTCCATATATTACTTATTATTGTTTCCTTGTACAAGAGTTAATCTGCTTCTTGATTATTTTGTATGACTTGCTTCGTCACCTCTTGTTGTAGACACCTGTTATTGCAAACAGAACTACAAATGTAGTTTGTAGTTTTGTCGGGAGGGGCGGGAGGGAGAGTGAAGGAATGAGAGAGGGGAAGGAAGGAGGGAGGAAGGGAGGGTTGCTGGGAAAGAGAGAGGGGGGGGGGGGGAGGGGGCGTGGAGGTGGTGAGGGAGATGGCAGGTCCACCAATGTAAGTTAGTAAATCAGTCAAGTTTATTTGGCTCCGGAGTGACTCAATGGCTTCCACCCGTCACCGCCTTCTGCAGGGCAATCCTTCACAGTCTCCTGCTGCTGCTGCTGCTGCTGCTGCTGCTGCTGCTGCTGCTGCTCTTGTCTCCTTGGCGGTGGTGAAGATTGGGGGAAGGCTTTTTCTTGCTACATTCTTCCCTATGTGGTGAACCAAGGGACTTTGTAGTCCCTTGGTTCAAGGGACTACCTACCCAAGGGACTTTGGGTAGGTGGTGAGTGTGTTGGTGGTGGGTGTCATGTTCAAGGTGGTGGTGGTGGGTGTGATGTTGAAGATGGTGGTGGTGGTGTTGGGGATTCCAGGGCGGGACAGAAGTGATTGGGCACATTTCCTTTCACCTAACAAGCCTATTTATCTAACATTAAATAGGTACTTGGGAGTTGGACAACTGCTCTAAAGTTTCATCATGGGTGAAGAGGAGTAGTTCGATCTTGGGGGACCTTGATATATATATATATATATATATATATATATATATATAGAGAGAGAGAGAGAGAGAGAGAGAGAGAGAGAGAGAGAGAGAGAGAGAGAGAGAGAGAGAGAGAGAGAGAGGTGCAACATAGAAATGTTGTTACAAGTAGCTGAATCTGAAACAACAACAACAACAACAACAACAACAACAACATCCTCGAAAACTGGAAAAGAGGAATTAATTAAAGAGACTGAAGGCCCCGTTGCCCCTAACAACGGGATGCTGGTAGCGTAGGGATGAGACAATCTCTCCATGGTGTAGTCTTGACACACACACGTATATCACTGCACAAGGCCAGAATTCAAGCAGGCATTTACGAAACCTCTGTATCCTTTCTTAATTATGGCGGCTGTGTTTACATTTATTAAACAGTTCAAAAGCTTCAGAACTTTACAATCTAAGGTTGTTATTGTTATAAACAGAATCGTACTGCTTCGGTGCTCATAATCACTTTAATAAATGTAAGCAAAGCATCCGTAATTAAGGAAAGATGTACAGGTTTCGTAAATGGCTGCGTATATGCCAAATAAATCCTACCCCCTGGTGACACGTAAATACTGAACATGAAGTAAATGAAATGTGGCAGCGGGTCTCCGTAGACTTACTTTTGCGTATCAAGAGTATAAACCCTCTCCGACTTTCCAAGGTTTTCCCTCGGCCAACGAATAAGCTTACACAGAATGCAACTCACAACAGTCGCCTGACTCCTGGTAACTACTTACCATTAGGTGAACAGAGGCAGAAGTTGCAAGAAAACGTCTCCAAACATCTGGTGCTTCGAGGGAATCAGACCTGGGACCTACTATCGTATGTGAGGTGACTTTAATAAACTAAATATTATGAGCAAACTGAACGTTCTTCAAATATTAAATTTTCCAATTATTTTTCCGCAATTGTGCAATATATTGTGTTTTTTAACAATCATCTTTGGATATTTTTGTGTGAAAATAATGGCAGAAAACAATGGGAGGGGGGGGGGGCTACTGGTTAGCAGAACAGCTCGTTTCAACTTTTTTGCCTAACCGGAAACATACGAACCCAAGCAGCCCCCCTAACCCTATCGAAGTCGATATATTGAAAACGTGAATATTATACGATGTTTTAATTTGTACTAATGCGTCGCATATTTAGCGGACTCGTTGATTCCGTAAGAAATGAGTGCATGAACTCTTTGGACTTGTGGATGAACAAGATGGACTCATGAATTAAGAAGTTGGACTCGTGAGTGAACAAGATGGACTCATGAATTAAGAAGTTGGACTCGTGGATGAACAAGATGGACTCATGAATTAAGAAGTTGGACTCGTGAGTGAACAAGATGGACTCATGAAATAAGAATTTGGACTCGTAGATGAACAAGATGGAATCGTGCATGAACAAGTTAGACTCATGGCTTGAATAAGGGAACATAATTGAAGACCATGAATATATTTTATCTTTCAGAGCTACTCGCTATAATATGGCCATTAAAAAACTATTTAATATACAGATGGGAGCTGAGGCGTGGTGCAAGGCATGACATTTATCGTTGCAAATTTGCATTTAGATGAACATATGCAAGTGCACTGTGGGAGCCTCATCTGGGAACTTCAACAGCCTTACGGCGAATCTCATTCGTTCTTGGCAGCAGGGGTTGCAAAATCCTCTACGGCGCTCAGGTTCGCTCCAAGCTTGAGTATGTACCGCCCTCCTGGATGGCCTGTCCTCAATGCCTGTCCCCAATGCCTGTCCCCAATCATCGTCACAATTCTTGACAAGGTGGAGAGCCATGCAAGAAGCTCATAGCAATACAGTCTTGACCTGTTCTAAGTGGTCACAGCATCAGAGCTTTCAACACCGGCGAGATGTTGGTGGATTTACTGTTATGTATAAGGCAAAGTTCCTCCCTGGCCCAACTTCGTGGACAGGCAGAAGTGGGCACCCGCAAGACAAGACACTCGGGATTCAAGAAGGAAGGAAGGAATTATCAAGGGAAAGCGCCAAGCCATTACGACTATATAGCACTGGTAAGGAGTCAGGATAAGGATTTGGGATGGGACGGGGGAAGGAATGGTGCCCCAACCACTTCAAAGGTCGGTGATTGAACGCCGATCTGCATGAAGCGAGACCGTCGCTCTACCGTCCAAGTGGTTGGGGCACCATTCCTTCCCAGCCAGTTAGTTGCTGGCTACGTCTTTCTCAAGAACTTCCCTCTTTATCATCAACCATTTATTCCTAGACTGATTTGGAACATTTAGAAACACGTGAAACTCAACTTGTAAAACCACGTGAAACTCAAAATGTAGAAACACGTGAAATCAAGTCAAGCGTCTAAATGAAGGCTTCATACAGCTGGTTCACTTTCATCCAGTTCGCTAATTTCTTAGTAGTGAATACCAATAGTCAGCTCATCAAATAGATGAGCTTGTTGAGAGGGACTTCAGATTGAGCTGATGTAAGATAACAGCTCGTAGCTTGAGGGGTCAGTAGGAATATCAGCACAATTCCCAATGAAGGTTTGCTTAACAAGCAAACTGTGTTCAACACTACACAAGAAGTTCGAATCTTCGAAGAAGACGCAGGTTCGAATCCTCGTCACGTCCTTTACCACATGTCACCTCATCCGTCACTTCCACCTCACCTCATCCCTCACCTCATCCCTCACCTCTGTAGCAGCACTTAATAGAGGCGACCAGTTTTATGAAGAGCCCAGAGGCAGGAAATGAACCCAACATGTTAACGCGACTCGCCCCATTAACGTCTTGGTAAATAATAAGGTACGAGACATGACTCGTTTGGATAACTCCGCCGCCACACTGTTCGACCATGCAATTTGTGCGCTAGTTACCCACACGCCAAGTTATAAACTGTTTACTGCACGCGAAACTGCAAATTGCGACGCGGATTCCCTCAATATGATTTCGCGAAAGCTGTCGACAAGGATGACTATTATGTTCTTGCGCACAATTATGTCAGCCCATTCTGTTGTTTAGTTAGTACTTACTGGAACGATGAAAACCATCGTACATATATTGACCTAAAAGGCAGTTAGAAAGTAGAAATTGGTACTATTGAATTTGGACAAACCGGAAACGTTTTTGTATTTATGTTGCAAAGGAAATCTAAACTAACCTAACCTAACCTAAAGTCGAGCCTGGCCTCGGGCCGGGCTTGTTGAGTAGAAGAACTCCCAGAACCCCATCAAGCAGGTATAACAAACTTATGTAAATAAAGTCTTTCAAACGCCCACATAAAGCAGCATTGCGTTCAATGAAGATAAATTCCACCTACTCCGCTTTGGGAAAATGCTAATATGGAAACGGAAACCCACACATAAAACAGCCAAATCGCACAATTGGAAGAAAAAGCAGATTTGGGAGTAATTATATCAGAAGACCTTACTTTAAAAAGCACAATAACGTAATTATCTATAAGAAAAACGACAGGTTAGATGCAAAGAACTTTTAGAATAGGTTAGAATAACAAAGAACTTTTCAGTCCATTGATTATAATTGTCAAGACACTAGTGCTCTCTAGGGTGGAATATTGTTACACACTAACAGCACCATTCAAAGATGGAGAATAAGCCCTTTCTAGGGCTTATTCTTATGTAAGCCCTGGAGAATCTCCAGGGCTGACCTGGAGAATGTTCTGAGATCTTTCACTGCCGGAATCCACTCAATAAAACATCTAAATTCTTGGGACAGCCTAAAAAAATTCTCAGCCTGTAGTCTCTAGAGCGCAGGCGGGAGAGAGACATAATAACTGACCCATGGACAATATGAGAGGGAGGGAGGGATTTATCAGGGAAAGCTCAAAGCCATTACGCCTATATAGCACTGGGAAAATACGAGAGGAAATGTGCAATATAGTGCCGTTAAAAATCCAAGTCGCTGAGAAGATTCTATATTTTCTCAGAAGAACAGAGGGTAGAGAACATTCTCCCTCTTCACATAAGGTGTATAACCAACTGACGTGTCACAGTGTTCAATGATGAACTTGATAAACACCTCCAAGGGATCAACACCTCCAGTTTGATCAACCAGGCTGTGATTCATACGTCAGACTGGTTGACCAGGCTACCAACCAGGATGCCTGGTCAAGAGACCGGGCCACGGGGACGTTGATCCTCGGAACTATCATAAAGTTGTCGCAGGGCATGCGGTAATAGTGAATAACGATTGCGCATAGTTGGAAACGTCGTCATGCGCGGAGTAGAGATACAGGAACAGGAACATACAGGAATATACAGGAGTAACATACAGGAATATACAGGAGTTAGCATACAGAAGTTAGCATTCAGGAACACACTGAACACTTAACTTCTCACAGTTAATGCACAATCATTTGGACACTAACGTCAAAATCCCGGTGCTTTAGTGTAGTTAAAAGCACCGAAATATTGACGCTTCTTAGAACAAGTGAGCAGCGGCTTGGATGGGTTAGGTAGGTTGGTAGGGTTAGTGTTCTCTCAATTCGCCACTCCGTCAGAAATGCAACGGTTTTGCCTATCCAGAAACGTGCGAACCCTAGCAACCCACCTAACCTCTCGAGGCCCATACGGAGAAAACGTTAGTATTAACGATGATTAAATTTTGTACTAATGCGTCGCATTTTTAACGGATTCGTTGATTCTGTAACCTTGCGATACGGTGACGAAAGTAACCGGTTAGGAAAGTAACCGGTAACCGGTAACCGGTAACCGTAGACTTTCAGTATTCTTAAGTGAAAGAATGAGCACTCAAAACCACTTTAGATTTGACGTATGAGCATCAGAATTGCTTGAAATTGAACGATGAGGCAAATCGATGTTGTGCTGTAGCTCCCGGTCCCTTAACTAGCCATGCTTGATGGTCGTAAACACGTGATAAACAATTCCGGGAACGTAAGCAAAAAGGGCGATTTTCCCTTACAGAAAGTTGCGTGCCTGTTCCTGGTAATTGGGAGTTATTACGCCATTACGGGTTGTTGACAAGGCCATTTGCTCATTAGCCAGTCTTCATTATCTCTTCACCATCATTACCACCGTCATTCTCTTCCCAAACAACCCCTTTCCTGGGCATTTGTTTGATTTTCAACAGACATTTTTAGCCTTTTTGTTTTAAATTAAATAACCATAATGGCTTGTAACTTTGGTAACTGTCGTACCATTATGTGACGCTGTTTGGGGAGTCTCTGATCTAGGGAGCTGTGATGACTGATGCATGCATGTACTGTCATACCTAGCCACTGTTAGGCGCGAGTGACGTACTAGGAGAAAGCCTTGATCTAAGGAGCTATGATGACTAATGTCCGCATGAATTGATTTGATTAGTACCCGTTGGTTGCTAATTAGTTAGCGTTGACGTAATTAGCTGTAATGTCATTGGTGTTAGTGGATTTAAGGCAGATGAGTTTGCATGAGTTTACGGTTTGTTGCTGATGTCAACCTCAGGAAATAAACCAACATGAAACATAAATGTACCCACATGAGAGACAAAAACCATCTAGAAAGCGAAATAAATCGGAAGGAAATAGAGAGAGAAGTGAGACAAAGATAAATATTATCAGAGAGACAGGTGGGTCAGAGAGACAGGTGGGTCACAGAGACAGGTGGGTCAGAGAGACAGGTGGGTCACAGAGACAGGTGGGTCAGAGAGACAGGTGGGTCAGAGAGGCAGGTGGGTCAGAGAGACAGGTGGGTCAGAGAGACAGGTGGGTCAGAGAGACAGGTGGGTCAGAGAGACAGGTGGGTCAGAGAGACAGGTGGGTCAGAGAGACAGGTGGGTCAGAGAGGCAGGTGGGTCAGAGAGACAGGTGGGTCAGAGAGGCAGGTGGGTCAGAGAGGCAGGTGGGTCAGAGAGACAGGTGGGTCAGAGAGGCAGGTGGGTCAGAGAGACAGGTGGGTCAGAGAGACAGGTGGGTCAAAGAGACAGGTGGGTCAAAAGCTGTGGTTATCTGTGCCTGGTTTAACATAGACAGTTGACAAAGAATACTCCCCTAGTTGAGTTTGCTGGGTTGAGCATTTGCTCTTAAACCCCGCCTATCGTACCATCATTGGTTCAATGCAGTGACTCGTTTGACTCGTTTTAATTATCGTAGTTATATGTAAAGTTGTGAATTAGCTTCAATAACAAATTTATCAACACTGGTCCGTTCCACTTATTTCCGACCCTTAGACTGAAAAGTTCTTTCTGACATCTCTGTAACTCCAGTTATGGCCTCTCATTCTACTGTTCCTTGATTTGAACATTGCTTCTATATATATACTTGACCCATCCCCCATAGTATCTTCTACGTCGTTATCATGTCTCCCTCCTATTCCATCTACCCTCCATTGTAGTGAGGTCCGGTTCCCTCATTCGTTCAAACAGGTGATATCTCTGTTAAGTATAACACTCATAGGCAGTTGGCACAGGCTAATTAGCCGACATTGTTGCGTGTTATTGGCATTTAATTGATTATAAGGGTGATTAGCAGCAATTAATCCAATTAAGTATTGAAATGCCCAGGGGGGGGGGGGGAAGGGGGGAGGGGAGGAACCTCGCAGAACCGGTTCTCAACCAGGGTAGAGAGATTGACCAGGGAAATAATTATTTGTGAGACAACGGTAGATGGGGGGAGTAGGGGGGGGGATTGTATAATGATTTCATTATTATTTGTTATACATGAGATCATTGTTTGTTGTTTGCTAAGTGTTGTTTTCTTGTTTCAGGTATGGCGTGGGTGATTTTCTTGGCGCAGAAGGTAAATTAAGACAGGGTGACAGGTGTTTTAATGTTTGTAATTGATATAAACAGCTTGGCAAACTTTATATGTGTGTGTATGTGTGTGTGAGAGAGAGAGAGAGAGAGAGAGAGAGAGAGAGAGAGAGAGAGAGAGAGAGAGAGAGAGAGAGAGAGCGTTCCGTTGTGGAAGGAATTGCTTATGTCGTGTCTAAGTGTAGATATTTATGCAGGCATATTTAATATTACACACACACACATCCACACACACCTGGGACCTGTTGATTGACGATTGAGAGGCGGGACCAAAGAGCCAGAGCTCAACCCCCGCAAACACAACTAGGTGAGTATTAGGTGAGTCCACACACACACACACACACACACACACACACACACTTGCAGGCACGCATGTAAAGTTGCAGACATTCATGGCCAAATACGAAAGAAGTTATTCACGACGTTCGTGAGACCAAAATTGGAATATGCAGCGGTTGTATGGTGCCCATATCTCAAGAAGCACATCAGATGGGTTATGTGCAAAGGCACTCAGGTAAATAGTTTCTGAAACTAAAAAAATAAAAGCTACGAGGGGAGATTAAATGAGTTAAATATATCAAAGCTAAATAATGCACAAGTGCAACAGGTACTCTGAGAGAGAACTCTATCAACATCAGAGGCCCGAGACTGTTCAACACGCTTCCACTACACATAAGGGGCATAACTGGCCGACCCCTCACAGTGTTCAAGAGAGAACTGGATAAACACCTCCAAAGGATACCTAATCAACCAGGCTGTGATACGTCAGGCTGCGAACAGCCGCATCCAAAGAGCCTAGTTGACCAGTCCAGCAACCAGGTGGCTTGGTCAGAGACCGGGCCGCAGGGACGTTGATCCTCGAAATTAGTGCAAGGTAACCGCAAGATGAAAATGAGGTGATATTTGCATAATATCACACTACATGCAAAACAGTAACAGGCTTCGACAAAACTGACAAAGAAGAATTAAAAACAAAACTGCATCTTCAAGAACAAGAGGGACACAAGTTCAAACTAAGGACGCAAGGCTGCCGAAAAGAACCTTAGAAAGTTCACTTTTGTAAACAGAGTAGCAGACGAGTGGAACAAGTTGGATGACACTGGAGCACAAAACCATCAGTAGTTTCAGTGCCCCATACGACAAAGAGCACCGGGAAGACGGGACACCACGAGCGTATATCTTGAGATGATTTCGGGGCTTTTAGTGTCCCTGCGGCCCGGTCCTCGACCAGGCCTCCACCCCCAGGAAGCAGCCCGTGACAGCTGGCTAACTCCCAGGTACCTATTTACTGCTAGGTAACAGGGGCATTCAGGGTGAAAGAAACTTTGCCCATTTGTTTCTGCCTCGTGCGGGAATCGAACCCGCGCCACAGAATTACGAGTCCTGCGCGCTATCCACCAGGCTACGAGGCCCCTTAAAGTAGTTCTCATCTTGTAACTACCCTCTAGGTCAGCAGACGAAGAGTCACAATAACGTGGCTGAAAAATGTTGACCAGACCACACACAAGAAATTGAAGAGACGACGATGTTTTGGTCCGTCCTGGACCATTCTCAAGTTGACTTACCCGTTGTTGTCGTATAAGATCGCCACCTAGAACAAAAAGTTCCAAGTAGCACGGGCTATGGTGACCCCGTAGTGTCGTGTTCTCGAATTACCTTAGGACTTACAAGCGATGTTTACAAGCAGAGGGAGGGAATTATCAGGGGGAAAGCACCAAGCCATTACGACTATATAGCACTGGGAAGGGGTTAGGATAAGCATTTAGGATGGGACGGGGACGGAAGGAATGGTGCCCAACCACTTGGATGGTCGGGGATCGAACGCTGACCTGCAGGAGGCGAGACCGTCGCTCTACCGTCCACCCCCAAGTGTTTATAAGCAGAACAGTAGCAGTGATATACTGTGTACCTCTCCAATCACTATTATTGCGCCAACAATCGTCAAAAATCGGTAATTTCATTTGTACTAACACGTCGCATATTTAACGGAGTGAACTCGTCACCCGTGGCGTCACTCAAAATCCAGCTGTCAAATGTCAAACAAGTCGGCAAGCCTGCCTGACGACAGCTGGTCCTACAGCGGTTGACCGCGACGACAGGTGATGGTGAGGGGCGCTTCTGTTCCCTGATGGACGTGGTGGTAGCCAGCCCCATCCCCTCCTGTGATTGACTCACCTGTTGCTATCTGCACGTGCAGAGGGGAACAGTCACTAACCTCACTTACACTCCCTTCATGTCTAACCTAACCTGGTGCAATTGGGATTGGTCAATCCTGGTGCTTATAGACGATCAATGATGTGGTAGTTACGGTATGAGACGACAATACAATATGACGACCCTCCAATACAATACTACGAAACGACAATACAGTATGCGATCAACTCACCTTCCCTCTGCTCACCTCTTCAGTAAGCTCACTGAGATTGCTTTGATCTCTAAAAAAAATGGATCCAGTGAGTCCAAACTCTGGCTAATATGTTTCGTAACTTGTGTTCCTGTTATTAATATTAAGCTGTGTTGTATTTTGATTTTTGTATTGAAAGTTGACATACTGCTGCTCATAACACCATATGGACGTTAGCGTTGTCATCACTTAACCTGGAGGAAGTGACAGTAAGTGACAGGAATTGACAGGAATTGACAGGAAGTGACAGGAAGAGAGAACAAGTGACAGGAAGAGAGAACAAGTGAGAGGAAGAGAGAACAAGTGAGAGGAAGAGAGAACAAGTGACAGGAAGAGAGAACAAGTGACAGAAATAGAGAACAAGTGGCTGAAAAGTGACAGACAGGGACATGAAGCGAGATAAAGTAAAGACCGTGACAGAAATGGAACAGGAAGTGAGAGAAATTTAAAAAATGACAGAAAGGGATAAGAAGTGACAGGAAGGAACAGGAAATGACAAGAAAGGGACAGTAAATGACAGGAACGAGATGAAACAGAAAGGAATATGAAACGACAATAAATTAACGACGCAGAAAGGGACAAGACATGACAGAATAGGATAGAAAAGGGACAAGAAAAGACAATAAGAAGACCCCAAAAAAACCCTCACCAGAGACATACAGAAGAGACAAGAATTAAAGCAAAAGGACATAAAATGTAATGTATAAGGAAGCGAGTAATATATTTAGAACCAACGTGAGACAAACGAACATAAACTGGGATGGAGAAAAAAGTTTGAGGCTTAGATGAGACGTGTGTAGCGTTAAGGAAATGGAAAAGAAAATTAGTTGACGTCAGATGCGGAGGCGCTGGAGGAAGAGATGAGAGAGAGAGAGAGAGAGAGAGAGAGAGAGAGAGAGAGAGAGAGAGAGAGAGAGAGAGAGAGAGAGAGAGAGAGAGAGAGAGAGAGAGAGAGTGAGAGAGAGAGAGTGAGAGAGAGAGAGTGAGAGAGAGAGTGAGAGAGAGAGTGAGAGAGAGTGAGAGAGAGTGAGAGAGAGAGAGAGAGAGAGAGAGAGAGAGAGAGAGAGAGAGAGAGAGAGAGAGAGAGAGAGAGAGAGAGAGAGAGAGAGAGAGAGAGAGAGAGAGAAACCATTTCCGTTCCAACAATTTACAGTGACAAAAATGTGTTTTCAAGAACGCAAAACTGTTCCCAAATGTTCAAGTTGTCTGTGTTCTCCCAAGCACACGCCTTCAACCACTGAACCACGATGTGCTATAAGTAATAAATGTAACGACACTAGAGTGTATAAGTAATGTGTAGAACCCTGATTTGGTATCAGCTCAATCCCCCAACACCCTTTGCGGATACGATTCAATCCCAGGTTACGTTACTTATTGCATATCGCGGTTCAGTGGTTTAGGGAATGCGTTTGGGAGCACCCCATGATGCTAGTTCGAATCCCCCACATGGCTCCAATGGATTTTCTAGTTGATACGTCACGTTAGTGGGATTTCTATGTGCAGGAGAGTAATCCTGTAAATCCTATTTCATGTCGTAATCCGCTCCAGGGCAAAATGAAACTATTTTGGCTTATTTAAATTGCCTTAAGTTGTCTTAATTAATCATAAAACAATTATACTTTTTGGTGTATTTTGTTACATATTCTCCCCGGCTTGGCGCCTTCTTTTGATAATTACTTCCATTCTGCGGTGTTTCGGAATGATTCCATGAATTTGAAAGTGTATTACAGAATATAAGGAGCAATTTCTATTGAACGCACGGAATCATCGGAGCGTTAGTAGGACTATTCATGGCATAAACACCCAATTACACTCCACAGTATACTAGTTGAGTATACACCACACTGTACTCCCACCCAGGCGATGCTATATTAGTTTACCTCCACTACACAGCCAATTAATTACATTGTCCTATTCCCTATACCAATTATTATTATCACTATTATTTTATGACAATACACAATTACATTCCATTACAATCGTCGGTAACTACCATATACACAATTATGTGAAGGCCTAGTTCCACAGCCTACGTGATTCCCGAATTTATAACTCTAATTATTAAAACCATTTCATATTTCATTGAATATGACCCGGAAAGACCTGGGTAAATACTGGTTTGGAAGCAGGGTTGTAGACTTGTGGAACAAATTATCAGGGTAACATAATAGACGTAGGATGGGTTGATTGTTTCAAGCGTAGGTTAGACATGAATGAGTTTGAGTGGAGAACCTAAAGATGGTTTATTGGGCCATATATAAGAGGGAGCTCCTGTTTATACAACATTCATAAATGTGAATATAAACTCATTCATTAATGTGTCTCACCTACGCTAAAAACAATTCTGCGAGCTATTATGTAATACGGTAATTTGTTTCATATCATGCAATTGATTCGACCAGTCGTGGTCGAATCATGGTTGTTCTTTTGCAGACTTCTGCTATCTGTGCATGGAGCAGTCCGGTCTCCTTAGGTTTCCCAACGTCATGAAAACGGTCAATTTAGAGTGGTCTCCCTTAACTTACCAGAGGACCCAAAACAGAAAACGAGACACTCCGGCACTTTCGCCAGCCGCTTCCATTGTCTAGTACGACTATTTTTGGCCTTATG
>NC_091242.1:3580510-3618010 GCF_040958095.1 Procambarus clarkii | reverse complement strand
TACATCTTGCCTCAATCTTTGACGGCTTTGGTTACATTTATTAAACAGTTTACAAGCATGATAACTTCCCAATCAACTGTTGTTATTGTTATAAACAGCCTCCTGGTGCCTTCGGAGCTCATTAACTGTTCAATAATTGTAAACAAAGCCAGCAAAGATTGAGAAAAGATGGACAGGTTCGTAAGTGCTGGCGTAACTGCTTTCGTGAATCTGGCCCCAGGTGAACAAACAGGCTTTCAGTGGTATCTGTAAAGTGAGGTAACCTGACACATAGAGCTGGGCTTTTTCCTGGTTGTGTGTGGTAAACAGTCTTTTTTTTTAAGTGAAGACATGAGCCCTGGTCGAGGACCGGGCCGCGGGGACGCTAAGCCCCGAAATCATCACAAATCATCACATGATAGAGGCACTGCGCAGTACACGCAGTAAATGTACTGTGTGTAAATGGCAGTACATTTACACGCTCGTACTGCTGTGTAAATGTCACCCAATTGTGCTGTGATCTAATGAAACACAGCTGGAATGGCTTTGATATAAAGCTGCTTGCCTTTTTAATGGTAATTTAATCCCTTTCCAACAGTTAACGTCAGTTAATCAGTCAATAAGCTGTTTCTACTCGATACATCCGATACAACACCGGGTGTTGTATTAAGGCATCTGCCTGGGTATTGTATTAAGGTGTTGATTTATGAAAACATTTTCGCCTATTAAAGTGAAAGTTTGAGAAACAGAACATTTCTTTTTATTTCCCCGAGAACATGGAATAATATTTTAAAATAATACCTGAAGAAATTAGTTTTGAATTGATTTTTCACTTGTGGAAATGACAGGTACTTTCACTGCTAAAATCGTCGTAGGGGTGAGTATGTGACCGTAGCACGCTGTTCTCTCTTGAATTATGGCGACCCCGACCCGACCATGCTGGGCACGTGCCCCACAGGAATCCCAGTGCAAAACTGGGTGAGGCTGGGCTCCATCCTTGGAAACACCGACAGACATTTCCTTTTATAAATATTGATATATATCCAGCCGGGTATTTGACAGTTTCAAGATGAAAATCGAAAATAAATAGTATTGACCATTAGTTTAAAACCTATTAAAAGTGTAATGTAATTCTTAATAAACTCATCTTGTAAGTTCATGGAAGTTTCGTGTTATAGATGAAGGAGTAAGTTTGGTAGGAGTGATAAGGAGAGGTGTGTGTGTGTATGTGTGTGTGTGTGTGTGTGTGTGTGTGTGTGTGTGTGTGTGTGTGTGTGTGTGTGTGTGTGTGTGTGTGCACTAAATTAACATCAGACTAACCCACCTCCTCCTCCCCCTCCCTCTGATAGGTCCTGGATTATCAGGTGAGTTACACTTCCCGTTTTCTTTTCATCAGCCGCTACCTGAGCAGGAGGGACTATTACATCCCAGGTTATTTGGCCTCCTCGATGCCTCCACGCTATAGTCACTTTTATCTCATGTCTTGCCTTTCCAAGCTACTTTAAACAGTTCTTCAATGCTTTTCCCGGATGGTGTTTTGGGAGGTAGGTAGAACGTTCTTTCAAGGTGTTCTTAGCATTCGCTGGAGTGAACGTAAGGCCGTTCTCAAGGTGTTCCTTGTACCTGGATGGAGTTCTGGGAGTTCTTCTACTCCCCTTGCCCAGCCTGCGTTCTTTGGAGGGCAACTTGAGTGCTCTCTCAAGGTGTACTTAGCGTTCACTGGTATCTAAAACGCGTTCTCAAGGTCGTTCATAAGGAGTGAAAGTCCATGGAACTTATCAGGATACAGGAACAATCTTTTATTTTTATTTTTGACTGATTCTGAATTATTTTGTGTATTTAAAATTTGTATTTTGTGATTCTTTGTTATATTTTCTTATCTTTGTTTTTCTTCTGCTTTATTTTTTTTTATTTCCCCTCCTCCTCCTCCCCTTCCTCCTAGCAAGACCCCAATTGTGTTATCTTGCTTCTGTGAGACACCACTTGTGTTATCTTGCTTCTGTGAGACCCCACTTGGGTTATCTTTCTCCTGTGAGATCTTCACTTGGGTTATCTTGCCCTTCTCAGACTGCATACACAAACATACACACATGTGCATGCACATTCATATATTTACACACATACATACGCATACACATATAAAACACACGTACTTTACAACAGACACACACACAAAATACATATATGAAACATGCACACACACACACACACACACACACACACACACACACACACACACACACACACACACACACACACACACACTCACACACACACACACACACACACACACACACACACACACACACACACACACACACACTCACACACACACACACACACACACACACACACACACACACACACACACACACACACACACAGTCATATTGAGACTCCAGATTGAAATCGACCCAGAGAGGTGGGAGAGTTGGTTGCCATGGTGATAGCCCCTCAGTTACTAGGCATCCCCTCGCCAAGCGTGAAGAGCTTGACAAGCCTCACCCTGAAGCACCCTGAAGCCCCCTGAAGCCCCCTGAAGCCTTCGTGTGGAATTTGCAAAGATTTAACGCCCAGATGACTTCCAGATATTGCAACAAATCGCCACGATTCGCAACAGCATTCCAGGGTTGAAGAGGTTCTACGATTGTTCAAAGTTGCCATTGTGGATATGTCATGTCATTTTTTTTAATATACTGGGCCTGCCTAGTATACTGGAGGCCTGGTCGAGGACCGGGCCGAGGGGACGCTAAGCCACGATATCATCGCAAGGTATGCTGTCATTTTTTTTTTTTTTTGCAGTGAGTACATTTTTATGGAGTGTATAAGTCGTAATAGTCAGCAGGTGATCAACCCAAAAACACTTTGGTTGTTATGTATTTTAATGTTAGTCAGGCACTTGGAAGATTAAATAAACATGCGGAGACAATTTAGTGCTTGGAACGCTTTGGCATTATGCTTAAAACCCAGTATTTGCAACTTGGCGTCTAAGACCATGTCATGGTGGTCCAGCAACTGTGAGAGGCAGGAGCGCCCTGGTCTAAACCCATGTTATCCAGGGTTATATAGGCTCTCTGATTCCATGTGTTGTGTGATCTTAGGTCTTAGCACTCTTATCAAAGTTTAGCCTCTGCTTTACTGCCTCCTTTGTAAAGTGGCGTGATCGTCGCTACTTTAAGAATGTCAGGGAGTCGCCATGGATGCCGACTTCCTTTCAGGAAGAGCAATGGGGTCGATCTTGCCCCGCCCATGATGGTCACCTACCCATCCCACATCACCCTGCAAAGTTGGATGAGGCTAGCCCCAAGCGTTTGGCCTCCAACCTTTGACAGACAAACATATATGCATTCTCTCTTATTGATGTCTCAGTAATATAATAATGTGCTAAATTCTAAATGTTGGCTTTTTATGCGGTCTCTCTCTCTCTCTCTCTCTCTCTCTCTCTCTCTCTCTCTCTCTCTCTCTCTCTCTCTCTCTCTCTCTCTCTCTCTCTCTCTCTCTCTCTCTCTCTCTCTCTGTCTCTCTCCCTCCCTCCCTCTCTCTCCCACTCTCTCTCTGCCTCCCTCCCTCCCTCCCTCCCTCCTTCCCTCCCTCCCTCCCTCCCTCCCTCCCTCCCTCCCTTCCCTTCCCCCCCGCCGTGGAACAGGTGCTGGGTAAAAAGTAGCACCTACCTACAGCCTCCTGTGTGGTGGTCCACAGGAGACGACCCAAGTTTTAATACTAATTACCCTAACTTCTCCATAATCAGCACCAAGTTACCGTTCAGGGATGCTGTGTCTCCTTCTTCCACCTCCTATTTTGTCTAAGTTACCGCTGTCGTCGCTCCGTTTTCTTCGTAACTTTTTGTTTTATATTAATTCAAACTCAATTTCAAATGCTGTATTAATAAATGTTTTTGTACATTTATAATTGAGTTAATTTTTGCGCATTATTTTCTGTAATATTTTTGTCAGTTCGGTGACAATTATCTAATTTTTTTTCTATAGTGGTCCGGTCCAATATTGTAAAGGTCAGAGGAATTAACAGTAATAGGCTAGTATATACAAACTGGGCTGTTTGGGTAATGACTGAACGTGTTGTGTTTCCAATGATGGAACAGTCGCTAGGAGCGGTCCTCCCCACCATCCCCCTCCCCCCAGTCAGTTATTTATGGAAATAAAGTGTTTTGTATTATAAATAAAAATTTGGACTATATTAGCAAATTCTCCCCCTTCTTTACCCACCATTTCCCCCTCCCTTACCTTTCCTTCCCTCCCTCCCTTCCCCCACACCAACTCCTACCCCCGCTTCCCTCTCTCCCTTATCCCCCCCCTCCCTTACCCTTCCTTCCATCCCTCCCTTCCCCCACACCAACTCCTACCCCCGCTTCCCTCTCTCCCTTACCCCCCCCCCTTCCTACCCTACAATTCTCCGGGGTCTTTAGCAATTAACTGTGTCCCTCGTGGAGGCAAAAATAGGTTGAAGAGGGGAAGGATATTGGGGGAAGGCTGAGAGGCATTGTGTCGGGGAGAAATTTGTGATATTTTGGTGTTTGTGCTTGAGTGGGGGGACAGGAACTGAAGCAATTATGTAGATTAATGTAATAACTGTGGGTGAGGTCCCCCCCGCCCCCCTCTCTCTCCTCTGCTTCCAACCACTTCTCTACCCTACACTACCTAACAGAAGTTCCGGACCAACCGGGCTGTGGTGGGTACGTGGCCCTGCGGACCGCTCCAAGCAACAGCCTGGTGGACCAGACTCTCACAAGTCGAGCCTGGCCTCGGGCCGGGCTTGGGGAGTAGAAGAACTCCCAGAACCCCATCAACCAGGTATCAACCAGGTACCTGGCCACCCACTTTGGTCTTCCCCCTTCCCAAATACCCCCTTTCCGCCCCTGCTCTAAGGCCACACTTACCCTTAACTACATATTAAGCGCAGACTACCCCCCATTTGACCTACCATTAGGGTGTCAATATGCTTGCTAAGCCTAGGATATATTACCCATTAACTTACCTCGTTAAGGTTATGGACAGCGCTTTACAACCGCTGTTGATTTACTCTAATACAATATTGGCTACACACAAGACCGGAGACGTGTCTGCGAGGAAATATTAAGGGGCCGTGCAGTGGGATTCAAAGCAGTTCAAAGATATATTAATGATGTAAATGTTTTAAATAAACAAAGGTCTCTGTATTCAACCGATTTCATCCCCTCCGTCCCATCCCAAATCCTTATCCTGACCCCTTCCCAGTGTTATATAATCGTAATGGCTTGGTGCTTTCCCCCTGATAGTTCCCTTCCCTTCTGTATTCAACCTATTCTCTCGATTCGATACTCCGTTAAAAATACATATGTTTTGCTTTATAATAGACATATGAATCTAATCAGCCCACCTAGTCTATCGAGGCCTTTTGCTGTAATACGTCAATATTTCAGGCCTTATTTTCACAAGATTGATTGATTGATTGATGAAGATTAAGCTACCCAAAAGGTGGCACGGGCATGAATAGCCCGTAAGTGGTGGCCCTTTTGAGCCATTACCAGTATCAATAGATGATACTGGAGATCTGTGGAGGTGCGACTGCACCCTGCGTGACGGGAGATGTCTCCCGTGTTATTTTTACAAATACATCGCATTTTTAATAGATTGGTCGTTGAATACAAAAATGCAACGTATTAGCTTGTTTTTGTTGGTAAGATGATGTTTATCTTATCTGTATATAAACTTCCCCCAAAAAATCTGTATAAATATATATTTCAGAATTGTTGGTAATTCCAAAATAAAATAGCTGTCACTATTGTAAGAAGAATGACAGGTTGGTCATACCAATGATGATTCTTTTCAAGGCACTATAGTGCTCTCTAGGGTGGAATATAGTTGCACAATAACAACCCCATTCAAAGTTGGAGAAATTGTTCACCTAGGACCAGATTCACGAAGCAGTTACGCAAGCACTTACGAACCTGTACATCTTTTCTCAATCTTTGCCGACTTTGTTTCCAATTATTAAACAGTTAATGAACACTGAAGCACCAGGAGGCTGTTTATAACAATAACAACAGTTGATTGGGAAGTTTTCATCCTTGTAAACTGTTTCATAAATGTAACCAAAGCCGTCAAAGATTGAGGAAAGATGTACACGTTCATAAGTGCTTGCGTAAGTGCTTTTGTGAATCTGGTCCCTGGAGAGCGTGCAGAGATCATTTACTGCTAGAATCCACTCAATAAAACATCTCAATTATTAAGACCTCTTAAAATTTTAAAATCCGTATTCACCATCGCGCAGGCGGGAGATACATAATAACTTACCCAGCAAGTACTAGAAGGACTGGTTCTAAGGCTGTACTCGGAAATAACATTATATGAGACTTTCCATTCACATGGCAAGTCTTTCGAAAAAAAGTCTTGCCATTTTAGCATATAAGACCAGAAGGCATGACAGGACTTGCAAAAATTGGTGTTTTCTCATATATATATATATATATATATATATATATATATATATATATATATATATATATATATATATATATATATATATATATATATATATATATATATATATATAATTATATTCCCAAAAATTAATTACCTTACTTTAGGTTGGGTTCTCTCAGAAATTATTATATATTTGTAGCGCGTTGATGAAGCATTTACAGAAATGCAGTTTTAACAATGTTCGAATGTCATCAAAGGTGAGTGTTCGAATGTCATCAGTAGTGAGTCGCGTGTTCGAACGTCATCAATGGTAAGTCGTGAGTCACACTTTTCATTTATAAACTAGGCGTTTTGGTGGTTAGCTTAACGAGCATTTGACGTTTGTTGATGTGGAGGGACTCTGTGTGCTCACAGACTATCTTTTCACTCTGTACTCTCACTTTTCGAGCACCGGGGCTCAAACATTTATATAAATAAACAACCCAAGAGCTCAGATTAAAGCTCGAAGGTACAGAAGTTTTAAGTACACTAATACATTCATTATTAGTTTAAAAACAGTTTTGAAATTTATTTGTGAACATGAGTTTAATAAAATACTGTTCAGTCATTCTTTTTACTAAGAATATAACGTCAAGATGTATTGAGTGATTTAAGGATGTTCCAACAAAGTTCACAGTAGTGAGTATTTTCTTTAAATTTAAACCTATTGTGTTTGGTCAAATATTATGTCAGGAAATCGGGTTTACGGCCAAACATGCAATTAGTTTATATCATGATTAAACCATGTAAAATTTGGGCAAATATCCTATGTACAGTTAATTAAAGTTATAACACTTTTAAGTCCTTGAAATTAGTTTTATATACAGGGGGAAAGTTAGCCTATTACCGTTCTTTACAAGCAATCTCCATAAATGACAGTGTTCAACATTTTTTAATTATCATAATTTCACTTGGTATTTTGAGTTTAATTACTACAGAAACTAACTATAGTGATCTAACTAGTAATAAAATAAGCTGTCTAGTTCAGCTTCAATAAAAATAAATAAAGTAGATGATACGTTTTTATATTTTAATTTATTGAAGCTGAACTAGACAGCTGTTTAAGCCATATGTTCCTGAACACCGGACCAGGTGGGAATCCCATGCCAGCACCAACAGTTTGCTTGTTCATATTATCGTTGAACGAAAATGCCGAATTTGAAGTAACTCTTTATATTAGGTGAGACAAACATGATCATTTTGTATTCACTTAACCCCTGCCTCCGAAGATGCTGAAGAGTGCTTCAGCTAAACTTTCCCTACAGATAAACATTTCTATCCCAAGTGAAGAACGTAAGTTCAAGAAGATTTGAGCTTGAATCGTTTATCTATTTCGATCATAATAGCATATATGGTAGAGTGCTTTATATATATATATATATATATATATATATATATATATATATATATATAAATATATATATATATATATATATATATATATATAAATATATATATATATATATATATATATATATATATATATATATATATATATATATATATATATATATATATATATATATATATATATATATAGTTAATCTTATTCCTACTTCCTCTAGGCTAGCAGCTGAAGCTCCTAAAGTTTTTAAATAAAAAGTATTACTGGTACCTCTAGTCGTACTCTTGATAAAATAATACAACCATTAAAACTACTACTAATTATCCTACTACACCTAATGTTGCTAACATGAAATAAATCACTTCTGGCTGTATTATCACTCCCATTTGCTATCTGCTGCAGTTGCTATTATTACAAGCGATATCTTTACCTCAGTAAACAGTGCATGACTTGCCGCCAAACTCAGGCATGACTGTCTGCTATCTGCTGCTGTGAGGCTAATACGCGAAGACCAGCTCTCAGCGGTTGAGTGCAAGGGCAATGAGTGTTGGTTTTGCATAATTAACGCTTGTAAACATCTCCAGGTTTTGGTCAAGTTTCGTTTTTTTGGGCTCGAATTCGCTTAGGGTTGGTAATTGATATATTCCGTTATTATCGGCCACACCTTTTATGGTTTAGTTGATATCGTTCTGATCTTAGGATGTCTCGCTGACGTCAATGTCCAGATAGATGTCATAAGGGGCCAATACCCTTTAACTACATTTAGGTAATTACACTTGGGTAATTATACAAATACACAGGTAGGACCAAAGAGCCGAAGCTCAACCCTCGTAAGCCAAATTAGGCGAGTACACACACACACACACACACACACACACACACACACACACACACACACACACACACACAGGCGGGGGTGGGGGGAAAGGTCCTAGAATGGATAAGGAACTACCTAACAGGAAGGAGCCAAAGAGTTACGGTAAGGGGCGAGAAGTCGGACTGGCGAACAGTAACAAGTGGAGTACCACAAGGATCGGTGCTGGGACCAATTCTATTTCTTGTATATGTTAACGACATGTTTACAGGCGTAGAGTCCTACATGTCGATGTTTGCGGATGATGCAAAGTTGATGAGAAGAGTTGTGACAGATGAGGATTGCAGGATCCTCCAAGAGGACCTGAACAGATTGCAGAGATGGTCGTAACACCTAATCTATCTCCTGAGGCACATATTAATAGGATAACGACAGCAGCGTACTCTACACTGGCAAAAGTTAGAACATCATTCAGAAACCTAAGTAAGGAGGCATTTAGGGCGCTTTACACTGCCTACGTAAGGCCAGTCTTAGAGTATGCCGCCTCATCATGGAGTCCCCATCTGAAGAAGCATATAATGAAACTGGAAAAGGTTCAGAGGTTTGCAACGAGACTCGTCCCAGAGCTACGAGGGATGGGGTATGAAGAGCGCCTGAGGGAACTGTGCCTTACGACACTAGAAAGAAGAAGGGAGAGGGGGGACATGATAGGAACGTATAAGATACTCAGAGGAATTGACAGAGTGGACATAGACGAAATGTTCACACGGAATAGTAACAGAACGAGAGGACATGGATGGAAGCTTGAAACTCAGATGAGTCACAGAGATGTTAGGAAGTTTTCTTTTAGCGTGAGAGTAGTGGGGAAATGGAATGCACTTCAGGAACAGGTTGTGGAAGCAAATACTATTCATAATTTTAAAACCAGGTATGATAGGGAAATGGGACAGGAGTCATTGCTGTAAACAACCGATGCTCGAAAGGCGGGATCCAAGAGTCAATGCTCGATCCTGCAAGCACATATAGGTGAGTACATATAGGTGAGTACACACACACACACACACACACACACACACACACACACACACACACACACACACACACACACACACACACACACACACACACACACACACACACACACACACACACACACACACACACACACACACACACACACACACACACACACACACACACACACACACACACACACACACACACACACACACACACACACACACACACACATACACACACACACACACACATACACACACACACACACACACACACACACACACACACACACACACACACACACACATACACACACACACACACACACACACACACACACACACACACACACACACACACACAGTTAAAAACAAAGGGCGCCGCTATTAACGAAGTCATACACACACATTGTATTTCAGTACATACCATTTGTTAAAAAAAAATACTGAAATTGAACGCTTTGAGGAAAAAATATTAATACAAGTGTATACATCCAAATTGTGAAAATACAATAGTAATAATATTGTGATTTATAAATATTTATATCATTAGGTTAATACATCAGCTGTAGTGTTGCAGAAGAATAAATCAATAAATACAATCTGTGCAAACAATTATACAATATTACCGGAGGGTAGAAACACGCTCCAATGTTATTGTCTTCTAAACTTGTTGAAGGAAATTGAATAATGGATTTTTGTGAGGGGTGAGTTGTGAGGGGGGGGGGTTGAAGGGGATTGAAGGGGGGTTGGTTGTTGGAGAGTCCAGGCCTAGGGGTGGGGGGGGGATTGAAGGGGGGTTGGTTGTTGGAGAGTCCAGGCCTAGGGGTGGGTGGGCGGGGTTGAAGGGGATTGAAGGGGGGTTGGTTGTTGGAGAGTCCAGGCCTAGGGGTGGGGGGGGGGGTTGAAGGGGATTGAAGGGGGGTTGGTTGTTGGAGAGTCCAGGCCTAGGGGTGGGGGGGGGGTTGAAGGGGGGTTGGTTGTTGGAGAGTCCAGGCCTAGGGGTGGGGGGGGGGGTTGAAGGGGGGTTGGTTGTTGGAGAGTCCAGGCCTAGGGGTGGGGGGGGGTTGAAGGGTATTGAAGGGGGGTTGGTTGTTGGAGAGTCCAGGCCTAGGGGTGGGGGGGGGGGGTAGATGTTGTAGTCCGTAGCTGGGATTACGACCAGAGCTGGAGGGATGGTTGTGGAGCCTTTGGTTTTTTCCAACTGATTTTCAGATTCTTCTATATGGTCTTGATTTTTTTCCAGCAGGAAGTGGGGCTCGTTACGAGAGGTTAATTAGTTTGCACTTAGAGTTAACGAGCTTCGAGCACATAAGGCATTATGATGAGGGTAAGTAAGCTAAATATCGTATGTTGAGTGGATCGGTTAACGTGTAAGTGTGTGTGTGTGTGTGTGTGTGTGTGTGTGTGTGTGTGTGTGTGTGTGTGTGTGTGTGTGTGTGTGTGTGTGTGTGTGTGTGTGTATATATATATTCACCTAGTTGTGTTGAGCTTCAGCTCTTTGGATCCGGTTTACAGGGCCCTGAGCCTATTGGGCCCTATCAAATGTATATTTGAAACAGTGTATGGTGGGTGTGTGTGTGTGTGTGTCCCAATCATACATCATACCGTCAGTTCCAGTCATGTAGCGGGTATGTTGCCCACCAACCATACAACATACACACACTATGGGCAGCCTCTCAACAGCATATGTTGCTATCTTCATTATTATCCCCCCCACAGCCTACATTGCACGCCTTATTGCACATACAGTATGCTGGCCCTTGAGCATGTGGCCATGTTGCTCAGTGCTCCAACATACATATAATTCCACCTATAACTGTCAAGGGGGAATATTTTCCTACATATGATTCCCTCTCGTCCTGACCACAAGCGGCTTCGTAGTTCTCTGACAACCTTTCCCACTGAGACATTTCATTTACCATAACGAAGTCCAAGTCGACGGGAAGGGATCCGAACATGTCCCTGTATTGTTTACACGTTACCATGACAACCATGTTGATTGTCGGAATATTAAATTATAGTTGTGTGAGGTTCAGAAACTTTTGGGCAAGTTGTGAGGGTTTTTTTTTTAGACTTATGAAATGTTTTTAGTATATTTTACAATTGAGCGTGATATATATATATATATATATATATATATATATATATATATATATATATATATATATATATATATATATATATATATATATATTAACAAGAATGTAGTATATTGATCCAACTACCAGCCCTGGCGAGGTAGTTTTTGGTTACCTTGAGATAGTTCCGAGGATCAAATATCTCCACGGCCCGGTCTCTGTCCAGACTATTTGTTGATAGTCAGGTCAACCAGGCTGTTAGACGCCGCTACTTGTAGTTTAACCTATGAATCACAGCCCGGGTGATCAGGTATCCTCTGGAGGGGGTCATTACCTGTCAGGTCAGGGGTCATTACCCGCCAGGTCAGAGGTTATTACCTGTCAGGTCAGGGGTCATTACCTGTCAGGTCAGGGGTCATTACCTGTCAGGTCAGGGGTCATTACCTGTCAGGTCAGAGGTCATTACCTGTCAGGTCAGGGGTCATTACCTGTCAGGTCAGGGGTCATTACCTGTCAGGTCAGGGGTCATTACCTGTCAGGTCAGAGGTTATTACCTGTCAGGTCAGAGGTCATTACCTGTCAGGTCACAGGTCATTACCTGTCAGGTCAGAGGTCATTACCTGTCAGGTCAGAGGTCATTACCTGTCAGGTCAGGGGTCATTACCTGTCAGGTCAGAGGTCATTACCTGTCAGGTCAGAGGTCATTACCTGTCAGGTCAGGGGTCATTACCTGCCAGATCAGGGGTCACAATACACCGTCACCTGCACCTAATTGAAGGGTCACAAATTATTTTATTTCCAAATAGTATACTAGGCAGTATTGTCCTACATTCGCAAACGTGCGGAAATCAGCCGTAAAATAGCCTGGATTATGTCCCCTGACTAAATTAAATGGCACATACATTTAATAAATATGTCCCCCCCTCTGGCTATATTAAATGGAACATACAGTTTAATAATTTTCTCTCTGAATATTGTACTCTTTGTAGGTTGTATTTCATGAATTTTAATTGAAACATAACCTGTTTTTTACTAATAAAACGTAACAGTTCTACATAGACATATTAAAATAAAATAAAATAATGCTACAGAAAACGTAATAGGTGATAACGAAATTGAAGTATTGTTAAAGAAAACGTGACGAGTTCTACATTTATCTTGATAAGGCTTCGTAAATCGCAGAAGGTTAATAATACATCATAATACATACATAAAATGTATCACATGATACAATATAATAATAATACAACTTAAAATGTAAAAGATTTACAATAAAAAAAGCTTGAATCACTACTTGAACATTCAAAATTTGAATGACTCTTAGAATTTCATTTTTACAAATGTCAAATTTAATGGACTTTAAAGAGAGATAATAGCTTACCTTACCTACCATTATTCTCTGCTCTCGCCAGGGATGTGTATCAATTTGTGTTTAAAAAATGTGGGTATGTTAGATATATCTAACAGCATGTGGGCAAGTGTTAGATATATCTAACAGCATGTGGGCAAGTGTTAGATATATCTAACAGCATGTGGGCAAGTGTTAGATATATCTAACAGCATGTGGGCAAGTGTTAAATATATCTAACAGCATGTGGCTATATGTTAGACCAATCTAACAGCATGTGGGTATGTGTTAGATCAATCTAACAGCATGTGGGTATGTGTTAGATCAATCTAACAGCATGTGGGTAAGTGTTAGACCAATCTAACAGCATGTGGGCAAGTGTTAGACCAATCTAACAGCATGTGGGCAAGCGTTAGACCAATCTAACAGCATGTGGGCAAGCGTTAGACCAATCTAACAGCATGTGGGCAAGCGTTAGACCAATCTAACAGCATGTGGGTATGTGTTAGACCAATCTAACATGTGGGCAAGCGTTAGACCAATCTAACAGCATGTGGGTATGTTAGATCAATCTAATGTCATTCCCTAACGCATATGAAAGTATTTCCTTGCTGTTAACGAGTCCGAGAGCTCTACTCCTGTAGGCTGGCCACAAACTAGCCTTTCCTGGTGATGGTCAGGGACAGAAATTATCAAGCTCTTACACACCCCACTTACGAAACCTGTTTATCTTTTCGTTCAGTCATGGACGCTTTATTTATATTTAGCAGCTTAGGAGCATGGTAATAGCCATGGTTATTGTTATAAGCAAACTCGTAGAGCTTTGGGATGGGACGGGGGAAAAGAATGGTGCCCAACCACTTGGAAGGTCGCGGGGATTGAACGCCGACCTGCATGAAGCGAGACCGTCCTTCTACCGTCTACTCCAAGTGATTGGAACTATGAGGGGAAGTTGGGGTGTTTGAAGTGTAGCTAACGACCTGTTATCTCACCTAATACGGCACATTTTGTATTGAATAGACCAATCCACTCAACACACACACATGGGGGGCCTGGTGGGTGAGTGGACGGCGCTCGGTATTCGTAATCCTAGGGACCGTGGATCGATCCCCGGCGATGTCGCAAACAAATGAACAAAGTTTCTTTCACCCTGATGCGTCTGTTCATCTAACAGTAAACAGGTGCCTGGGGAGTTAGACACCTGCTACGGGCTGCTTCCTGGATGTGAGTGTGTGTGTGTGTGTATGTTAGAGAAATATATGAAGTAGATAATAGAGAAAAATAGATTGGCTAGATAGGCGGGGTCCAAGAGCTAACAGCTCGATTCTGCAGACACAAATAGTAAGTACACACATACACACACACACACACACATCTGTATACCTGTTGATTGACGGTTGAGAGGCGGGACCAAAGAGCCAGAGCTCAACCCCCGCAAACACAACTAGGTGAGTACACACACACACACACACACACACACACACACACACACACACACACACACACACACACACACACACACACACACACACACACACACACACACACACACACACACTGGCCCCATAATCTAGTCCATTGTGTTCTGTAATGACATATTGTGCCACCAGAGGCACTGAAGCCTTTTTGTAGGTTACTGTGGCACTCATGCTAACGACGGAACCACGCAGTAGTGATGCTAACGACGGAACCACGTGACAGTTCTTTGCTAACGATAGAACCACTTTCTCTTGTTTAATTTGTCCAATTTCACGTGTTGGAATTGTGTTCCACCACGTGATCGCCACTTAACTATTTGCTTCATAATTGCCCCTTCAGCTGGAATATATTAATGGGACTGGTTCCGTGTCCAGAGAGTGCAGTAATTGCGAGCCCAGGAGCTATGGTAATATGATTTGTGTTTTTTTTTTCCTCTTTGTAGAGAGGCATTATAGGCACTGTTTTGCTGTCTCTCTGGTTGTGTATCCTCTTCAAAGTGAGGTTTGCATGTTTTCTCATGATCTGAGGTGATATATTGTATACTGGTATACAATATATCAGGGGGTAGGTATACTGTTTACAATATATCAGGGGATAGGTATGCTGTTTACTATATTTCCTGTAATATACTCAAGCTCTGTCTGTCTGTCTGTCTCTCTCTCTCTCTCTCTCTCTCTCTCTCTCTCTCTCTCTCTCTCTCTCTCTCTCTCTCTCTCTCTCTCTCTCTCTCTCTCTCTCTCTCTCTCTCTCTCTCTCCCCATTCACAAAAAACTAATTACATTGCCTTCAATATCAAACCAACAAATACTTTTGTGGTGCAATGAAAAGAGCTCAACAAATACCTCTCACTCTGGTCACCAATATCCTTCACTCGGGTCACCAATACCCTTCACTCGGGTCACCAATACCCCTCACTTGGGCCACCAATATCCCTCATTTAGAGAATTGTTATCAACTAGTGAAGGGTGGTTCACCATCTTACAATAGCCTTAAGCTACTGTACACGATCCCAGTTTTATACAGTACACCATTAAATGGACGTCTCTCTTGCACCGTAAGCAGTTCCTCTACCACCATCTAAAACCCAAAAGCAATCCAGTTGGGCCCCACCGAGCAGCTGTGATATATACACAGCTGCTTCCTCTCATGCTAATAGAAAATCACCCACATGGGGAGCACCACGTGACAGCTATAGAGCCCTAGTCATAGACAGCAGCTCCCCATGTGGGGGATTTTCTATTAGTATGAGAGGAAGCAACTGGGGTCGTGTTAGTGTAAATCTCTGCAGTTGCACCTGAGGTGGTACCACTTTATATAGAGCGTGACGTGGCTCTATTACCTGGTAACTATTTACGATATCATTCTACGATGTCGGGTCGTTGAGGCCCGGTTTCTGGAACTGGCGGATTGCGTGGTAGTTTTCGTGTCTTGGTCTTGTTGACCTTGTTTCTCTTGACTCTGTCTAGATTATTGGACTTGGTTTTGGTTAGGTCTTGTGGAAGAACAAGTCCTGAGAGGGTGCTCGTGTGGGACTTTTTTTATTTCTGTCTTTTTCCTATCCATCCTTTCCTCTCTTCCTAGCCCTATTCTCTTTCCTTCATTATGTCGTATTCTTCTCCATCTCTCTCATTTATTTCCGATTTCCTTCGTCTCATTCTCTCTTAACTCTCTCCTTCTTCTTCCTTGTTTTCTTAACAATATACCCTTCCCTTTGCCCTTTCCTCTTTGCCCCCTTCTTTTTCCTTATCCCTTTCTCTCCATCTTTTTTCCTTATCCTTTTTCCCTTTCCTTAGCCCCTCCTCTATCCTCTACCCTTCTCTCCTCTCCCGTTTCTCAGAACAAAAAAGACTTGAGAGTGAATTATATATAGGAAAAAGCTCTCACACGGGAGCTTATCCAGCTCTGAAATGGTCAGAATATAATTTTAACTTGGGTCGCTTGTTAAAAATGCTGAGTAAACATTTATTCATCCAAGTTTTACCCATAATGCTTCATGGGTGAAATTCTTAGGTGATTTACATAGAGTTGTCTGGTGTCCTCTGGTGCATTGTGACACATGTGCACTAGAGGGTTATGTGGTATTTATCTATTTAGGGTTAATTGTTTAAAGGCAGGTAAGCTCGATTCAGATCTCTATGTTGTTCCATATCTTCTTTTTCAGTATAGGATAAGATTTCTTCTGAGTGTAGCTCTAGATCTCAGCCTTTATATAGATAAATGCTAACATATTCCCACAGGAACACGACCCGCTAGAAGGTCTACAACCATGTTCTTAATTTTTTGCTGGGTTTACAGAGGGGAACAGTTAAGGATTAGTGTCATAGAGTCAGTCTCTCTCTCTCTCTCTCTCTCTCTCTCTCTCATGATACTAGTTAAGCGGAAGTGGTTCACATATTGTTTCTGCGTTTGAATTTTTCAAACAATTTCTTGCATACCTTTGTAAATTCTTCTTTTTATCATGGATAATATTATCACCTTTGATCATTGATAATGTCCCTGCAAACTATCGCAGTTGATTTTCTCGAATATTATAATTGGCGATTCTCTGTGTAATAACAGCTGTTGATGTCTCTGAAGATTAGTTAATGTCGTATGATTAGTTTTGCTCCGCATGTTGTATGTTATGTGTGGCTGAGGTTTATACAACTCTACTCCTCAGTCTGTATGACTGTCTGTATGTCTCCCTGTCTCTGTAGGGCTTCCTATGCGTGTTTGCTCATGCCTTTCTGTGTATATCTGTGTTTGCCGTTCTCTGAGAATAATTATCGGCTTTTTCTGTATGGTGTATTCACCTAGTTGTATTCTATATGGTGTATTCACCTAGTTGTATTCTGTATGGTGTATTCACCTAGTTGTATTCTGTATGGTGTATTCACCTAGTTGTATTCTGTATGGTGTATTCACCTAGTTGTATTCTGTATGGTGTATTCACCTAGTTGTATTCACCTAGTTGTATTCACCTAGTTGTGTTTGCGGGGGTTGAGCTTTGCTCTTTCGGCCCGCCTCTCAACTGTCAATCAACTGGTGTACAGATTCCTGAGCCTACTGGGCTCTGTCATATCTACATGTGTGTGTGTATGTGTGTATGTCTGTGCCTGGTGTTCTGTGTTTGCTTGTTTGTCTTTGTATCATGATTGCCTCAGCGTGACAATACAGAGAAGCACATGTTCACAGACTTGTTCTTTTCTGGCAGTCGAGGAGCTATTCAGCTGTTGACTTTGGTTACATAAAGAATACGTTCTTAGATGGGAGGAGAAAATAATGTGTATGTACTTGTATAGGGGCATCACAAGAACCCTCAGTGCCGTATATTCTCCTCACCGAGGCGAAGGAACCCCCATAAACACAACCAGAGGTGGTGCCTTTCTCTATATAATACTGTACATATTTTTGCTCTAAACATATATCCTGCTAGTTACTCGCAATTAATCGTCTCTGGCAGTCATTAATAAACATATTGTTCAGTGGGTGTTTGATCAACTGAGCTGTGTGGTTTCTGAGTACTTTATTGAGCTCACTGACAGTGGTATGAGGCCTTTGATGCTGGCTTAGTCATTTTTCACTTCTCTTGTCAGTCTCTTAATAGTCGGAATTAATATAACATGTGTGCGCTAGAACACACAAACACACGCACACACACACACACACACACACACACACACACACACACACACACACACACACACACACACACACACACACACACACACACTAGGGGACACAGGTGGAAACTGAGTGCCCAAATGAGCCACAGAGATATTAGAAAGAACTTTTTTAGTGTCAGAGTGGTTGACAAATGGAATGCATTAGGAAGTGATGTGGTGGAGGCTGACTCCATACACAGTTTCAAGTGTAGATATGATAGAGCCCAATAGGCTCAGGAACCTGTACACCTGTTGATTGACAGTTAAGAGGCGGGACCAAAGAGCCAGAGCTCAACCCCCGCAAGCACAACTAGGTGAGTACAACTAGGTGAGCACACACACACACACACACACACACACACACACACACACACACACACACACACACACACACACACACACACACACACACACACACACACAGGGGCGCTGGTGGTTGAGTGGACAGCACGCTGGTCACGTAATCCTGTGGATCGGGGTTCGATTCAGGTCGCCGGCGATAAACAATGGGCAGTTTCTTTCACCCTGATGCTCCTCTTATCTAGCAGTAAACAGTTTGGAAACAAAAATTCAGGATTAAAGTAAACTTTTGACTGAAAACACACCAGCGAGGTACACCTACCGGTGTATACAATGACTTGTATCTGTGTACCGGTGTTGGGATTATGGCCTTACCTTTATGTAACAACACCAGCTGTTGCATAGAGGTTAATAAGGCCGTGGACACTTGCTTACTGACCAACCTGCAAGCATGCATAATCCCTGAACATAGTCACAGCTAAAACTCTGGTTTCCCCTTCAAAACGCATACAAATGCAAGACAAAAGTAAACTTTCAGTGTATACACACCAAGAAATGGGATACACCTCTTTTGTATGCAAATCTCCATCCAAGTCTGTACCTAAGCCACTTCGAAATTAAAGGTTTGAAGACTGCGGACTTGCAGGTACGTTTGTTATGATACTCGTGAGGGGGAGACTGCAATAATTTTGATTGTATGCAGGTCAGGTCTGGCCCAACCCAGCCTCTCCTCCCACTACCGTCGCCCTGGGAACTTCTAAAGACACGCCAGGTTATTCAATTGTCCCTTTCTCCCCCAGCGGCCCTTTGGGTGCAGCTCTGATTGGTAGGCTGCATCTGTGTGTGTGTGTGTGGTGTGTAGAGTGTGAATGTGTGTGGTGTGTAGCCAATATGTGTCACCTGTGTACTTGGTGTATCTTGTTGAGTGTAATCAGAGGAATTCGTGTTGCAATTCTTACCATTGCCTGAGGCTACATTCATATTGTTGCCTCAGTGATAAGGCTGTGCATAGCCTCGCAACATATCCATTCTCACTTGTTCATAACAACCACAAAACAGTGGCTTGTTGCACGTAATATCTCTCTCTCTCTCTCTCTCTCTCTCTCTCTCTCTCTCTCTCTCTCTCTCTCTCTCTCTCTCTCTCTCTCTCTCTCTCTCTCTCTCTCTCTCTCTCTCTCTCTCTCTCTCTCTCTCTCTCTCTTCTCTCTCTCTCTTCTCTCTCTCTCTCTCTCTCTCTCTCTCTCTCTCTCTCTCTCTCTCTCTCTCTCTCTCTCTCTCTCTCTCTCTCTTCTCTCTCTTCTCTCTCTCTCTCTCTCTCTCTCTCTCTCTCTCTCTCTCTCTCTCTCTCTCTCTCTCTCTCTCTCTCTCTCTCTCTCTCTCTCTCTCTCTCTCTCTCTCTCTCTCTCTCCCCCCCCCCCTGACTTCTCACTTTCAATGTGTCTCTCCACCCCTCCTCCTTACTCTCCCATATCTTCGTTCCCTAACCTTCTCTCACTCTCCAAGCGTCTCCTCCTTCCCTTCTTCTCACCTTCCCTCCCTCCCTCCCTCAGTCATCGCGTGCTTCGCCGTATCATGCACTCGTCTCGCATGCACGGTAATGGTCCCTGGGTCGATCCCCTCACGATGTTATCCAAGAAAAATGCTATTACTTTCCAGGAAATAATTACACACTGTGTTCAACCTCATTTTCCGAAGGTGAAAATCTTTGTGGTCCGTCGTAGGCTATTGTACCACTACGTCATCAGAGGGGGGGAGGGGTAATGTTATGGTATTTCAATAATTATGTTCCATTTGTACATGGTTGGGGGGGGAGGTCACTCAAGTGGTACTCAGTGTGTGTATGTGCTGAGTGTGGGCTGGGGATGGGGGGGGGTCACCTCTTTGTACTCAAAAGATCAAGCAGGCTGTGACTCCTACGTCAGGCTGCGAGCAGCCGCGTCCAACAGCCTGGTTGATCAGTCCAGCAACCAGGAGGCTTGGTCGACGACCGGGCAGCGGGGACGCTAAGCCCCGGAAGCACCTCAAGGTAAGGTAACCTGGTTGTTACCTGGTTGATGGGGGTTCTGGGAGTTCTTCTACTCCCCAAGCCAGGCTCGAGGCCAGGCTCGAGGCTAGGCCTGACTTGTGAGAGTTAGGTCCACCAGGCTGGTGCTTGGAGCGGTCCGCAGGCCCACATACCCACCACAGCCCGGTTGGTCCGGAACTTCTTTTAGAAAACAGTCTAGTTTTCTCTTGAAGATTGAGTTTATTTGGGTCGTTTTTGGGCTGTTTGAGTTTATTTGGGTAAAACTTCAGTTACTGGATCACGTCTTAATTACTGTAATGCGTGGTGTAGTACAGACCGACATTCCTGTACCTTATCTCTTACAGTTTTAGAAAGTATTGCGGGAACTTTTATTTCTCCAATTCACTCCTTTTGCTCACTATCCTCACGCTAAGATGTGTCCAGGATCCTTGTGACTCTTCTCTACCTCCCAGCCAACACACCACCTAACTTGAACGTTAATACGACGTAAAATAACGTTGCGGTAAATAGCGTGTTGGACCCTGAAGGTTTAGGTAATTTCAAGACACGATGGTCCGTGGCTTGGTCACCTATGTGTATTCACCTAGTTGTATTCACCTAGTTGTTCTTGCGGGGTTGAACTCTGCTCTTTCGGCCCGCCACTCAACTGTCAATCAGTTAACTGTAACTAACTACACCCCATCCTAGGAAGCAGCTCCGTAACAGCTGTCTAACTCCCAGGTACCTATTTACTGCCAGGTAACAGGGGCATGAGGGTAAAAGAAACTTTGCCTATTTGTTTCTGCCTGGTCCGGGAATCGAACCCGAGCCACAGAATTACTAGTCCTGCGCGCTGTCCGCTCAGCTACCAGACCCCTTGTGTACTCACCTAATTGTGCTTGCGGGGGTTGAGCTCTGGCTCTTTGGTCTCACCTCTCAACTGTCAATCAACTGGTGTACAAATTCCTGAGCCTACTGGGCTCTATCATATCTACATATGATTGAGTAGTGTGTGTGTGACATATGTGTGTGTGTGTGTGTATGTGTGTATGTGTGTATGTGTGTATGTGTGTATGTGTGTGTGTGTGTGTGTGTGTGTGTGTGTGTGTGTGTGTGTGTGTGTGTGTGTGTGTGTGTGTGTGTGTGTGTGTGTGTGTGTGTGTGTGTGTATGTGTGTCGGGGGAGAAGGCGGGTGGGGGAGGAGGCAACTTGACCAACGAAACTTACACGACGAGCTTCAGCTCCTCCGCTCCGCCTTTTCCTATGTCGGTGGCTATGGCGTTTGACATCATTGTTTCTTGTCCTAAGGACTGTGTTGGCCTTTACTGTTCCTGGGTGGTTCGTGTCGGATTGGCCGTGTCGCAGGTTGTTGTTGTTGTTATAGATTCAGCTACTCGGAACAAGTTCCAAGTAGCACGGGCTATGGTGAGCCCGTAGTGGACTTACCTGGTGCTGTGTTTCGCTGGTGTTTCCTCCCATCTCTCGTCTTCGTTAACGCTGTCCACGTATGTCCTCTCGGTTTGTTGCTAAACCTAAATATTCTCTTTTATCAAGTATCTTGAGTATTTTAAATGTCTGGATCATGTTTTATCTATATATTTAATTTTCATTAGGTTCATCTCCTTCAGTAGACCAGGCCCCTTAACTCTTAAGACAAACCTTTGAGTAAGTTTCTGTACTTTCTCCGAGAGCCGGTCGGCCGAGCGGACAGCACGCTGCACTTGTAATCCTGTGGTCCTGGGTTCGATCCCAGGCGCCGGCGAGAAACAATGGGCAGAGTTTCTTTCACCCTATGCCCCTGTTACCTAGCAGTAAAATAGGTACCTGGGTGTTAGTCAGCTGTCACGGGCTGCTTGCTTCCTGGGGGTGGAGGCCTGGTCGAGGACCGGGCCGCGGGGACACTAAAAGCCCCGATATCATCTCAAGATAACCTCAAGATGATACAACTTGTACCACTGGCGCCCTCTGGGTTGTGACGCCTCAGCGCTAACCACTGCGCCACAGATTCTTTGTCTGGGTCCCTTGGGCCAGATTCACGAAGCAGTTACGCAAGTACTTACGAACGTGTACATCTTTCCTCAATCTTTGACGGCTTTGGTTACATGTATTTAACAGTTTACAAGCATGGAAACTTCCTAATCAACTGTTGTTATTGTTATAAACAGCCTCCTGGTGCTTCGGAGCTCATTAACTGTTTAATTATTGTAAACAAAGCCGCAAAAGATTGAGAAAAGATGTACAGGTTCGTTAGTGCTTGCGTAACTGCTTCGTGAATCTGGCTCCTTGTGTTGTCATAAAAGGAATAGGGTGTAGTGTTGCTTGGTGAGTCTATCCCCCCCCCCTCCCCTCTCCTCTCCTCCCTGTCCTTGGTCTATCCCTCGGGGCTGGGGGATGTTATGTGGTCTAGCCCCCCTGTTCTTCGGCTCTCTCTAGAAGGGGGTAGACAAGATACTAGTATTATAGATAATTAGCCTCAAACGCGCTCTTTTGTATTGTTAGTATATGGGAATACATAAATGTATATGTGTATAAGTCTAACCTAAGAGCCAGAATTGCCTAACAAGCCGAATTTTCGTGAAATATATAGTTTTTTTCATTTTTTCTTAGGCAATAAAACTTTCATTATATTATATATGATAGCAATTTTATGGTATTTGAGTCAAAACTAACAAAGAAACTGGATGAAACTTAACCTATCTAACCTAACCTATCCAAACCTATCGTAACCTAACCTAACCTAACCTAACCTAACCTTAACCTACCTAACCTAACCTATCCAAACCTATCGTAACCTAACCTAACCTAACCTATCCAAATTTATCGTAACCTAATATAACTAGGTCAGTAATTCATGTTCAACAGAGCAGAAGAAGTTGTTAAACACATGGGACAAAATCATACTGAAGCGACCATACGAGTCATAAATACTCATACTCCGCCCAAGTAAAACAGAAACAAGCAACACTTAGTGGGCCAGCCAGAGGCTTAGGGCCCGCGCTGGAATATCCCTGTCAAAAAAAAACAATTGTTTCTAATATAATAAAGTATTATTGTTAGAAAAGAGCCAATCTGGAAATAACTATTTGAAAATATTGTTCACACACACACACACACACACACACACACACACACACACACACACACACACACACACACACACACACACACACACACACACACACACACACACACACACACACTATCGACAATAACAGAAGACACACGCAGCCAGACGGAGACATGGTGTCTGAGAGTCGCTAATATTCGTGAGGCGCCACTGTTCGTATCCCCCTTTACCCCCCCTTCCTTCCCACCTCCCTCCCCATCTCCCCTACTCCCTCCCTACCTTCCCCCTCCCCTTCGCTACCTCCCCACAATGGCAGACAACTGGGCCTCGACCCCAGTCACCTGTCTCTCCCTACCAAGGCGGCCAATCTTTCTTTTAACACGTACAGTCACCACAATTTTTTTTGCTTATAATATATGAATTTTATATTCTCTTGATTATCTTATATTTTTTTTAATATATTTTCTTATATTTTCTTGAGTATATGTATTATATTCTCTTATTTTTTCCCTTGATTATCTTAGATTGTCTTAATTATATTATCTTGATTATCTTATATTATCTTGATTATCTTAGATTGTCTTAATTATATTATCTTGATTATCTTATATTACCTTGATTATCTTAGATTGTCTTAATTATATTATCTTGATTATCTTATATTACCTTGATTATCTTACATCCTCATATAGTGTGGCGGTTTATTTTAAACAATGCCTTTGTTTTTACGTCTCTTCAGAGTATTATGAAAGGTGACTTTGGAAGCCTGAGCAGCTTAGTGCGGCTTAAGCTTATAAGACTTAAGTTGACCTGTGATAAGGCTTAAGTTGACCTGTGATAAGGCTTAAGTTGACCTGTGATAAGGATGAAGCTGACCTGTGATAAGGCTTAAGTTGACCTGTGATAAGGCTTAAGTTGACCTGTGATAAGGCTTAAGTTGACCTGTGATAAGGCTTAAGTTGACCTGTGATAAGGATGAAGCTGACCTGTGATAAGGCTTAAGTTGACCTGTGATAAGGCTTAAGTTGACCTGTGATAAGGCTTAAGTTGACCTGTGATAAGGCTTAAGTTGACCTGTGATAAGGCTTAAGTTGACCTGTGATAAGGCTTAAGTTGACCTGTGATAAGGATGAAGCTGACCTTACACACTGAAATCACACTAACGTGATACATCAAATGACCTTTTATCCCTGTCGTAGCTCAGTCGATTAAGGCAGTGTCTGGGATGCTCTCGGACGCAGGTTCGAATCCTCGTCACGGCCCTTGTGGATTTGTTCATGAAGCTGATCTGTTACATAGGCACATGTACTATTACAAAATAGGATGTTACCTGGTTATAACTTCACTCATAAACCAAGAAATACAGTTACCTGAAAAGGAAATAATACCTATAGCAAAGGCCCAGGTGTTCCCCCTATAATCTGGATAGGTTATCCTTGGTACAATTGTGTTCATACAGTTTGTGGTTGATGAGAGACTATTGCGTTCAACTGGTGTTAGATTCTTGGTGAGTTCAACCACTTGGGCTGGACGGTAGAGCGACGGTCTCGCTTCATGCAGGTCGGCGTTCAATCCCCCGACCGTCCAAGTAGTTGGGCACCATTCCTTCCCACCGTCCCATCCCAAATCCTTATCCTGACCCCTTCCCAGTGCTATATAGCCGTAACGGCTTTGCGCTTTCCCCCCTCCGATAGTTCCTTCTTGGTGTGAGATCCACATCTGTTCTCACCTCCCGCCAGTCGCTTTACAACCAGGTTCTTTTGTTGACCAGACCACACACTAGAAGTTGAAGGGACGACGACCTTTCGGTCCGTCCTGGACCATTCTCAAGTCGATTGTCGACTTGAGAACACAATCGACTTGAGAATGGTCCAGGACGGACCGAAACGTCGTCGTCCCTTCAACTTCTAGTGTGTGATCTGGTCAACATACTTCAGTCACGTTATTGTGACTCATCGCCTGCAACCAGGTTCTTAATTACTGTTGGGTGAACAAGGGTAGGTAGTTAAGGATCGGTGGTAAATGGATCCTTCCAGGGTTCGAACCCTAACTCTATATCTGGCTCGGCTCGGGGCCGAGTGTGCTGGGCCTTCAGTACTCATCTTCTCAATTGATTAGTCTTCTAGATTAGTTTAATCTATAATTTTGATTGTTTTTCTGATTCAGGCGACTTCCCCCAATCAGATTAGAATGTATTTTTAGATTCAGAAAAGACCTGGGTAAATATTGGTTTTTGGAAAGAGGTATACAGGACAGCATAATAAATTATGGAAGGCTGGATTGTTTCAAGCGTAGGTTAGACATAGGAATAAGTTTGGTTGATCATAAACCAGTCTAGCATGAACCAATTAGGCCTTCTCCAGTTTCCGTCATTCACTTCAACGAGGCACTTCCGGCACTCCTCTGTAGGCCTATCATAGGCCGTCTGTAAGTCAAAGTCAATATTATTGTAACCTTCACCTTAGTTTATTGCTGCCAATACTCGTATCACCTAACCAGGTGATTAAACATGAAAGCTCTTTTGTAAAACTGTTTCGTATTCTCTAGTTGGAGTTTTTCTTCGCAAGTACGAATGGCCTTTGTCTAATCGGTTTAATTAATTTCGTTACAATTGACGTTACACTAATTGGGGGGTAGTTTTAGGCGTGTCTCGGCTGATTGGTATATTCAATTAGAGGAAAACTTATCCTCTTGTATAAGTTCTTGTTCGGCTTCTCTGGTTCGTCCTCTGGTCTCTTGGACCGTCTCGTGGTCTCTTGGACCGTCTCTTGGTCTCTTGGACCGTTTCGTGGTCTCTTGGACCGTCTCCTAGTCTCTTGGATCGTCTCCTGGTCTCATGGACGGTCTCATGGTCCGTCTCTTGGCCTCTTGGACCGTCTCCTGGTCTCTTGGACCGTCTCCTGGTCTCATGGACCGTCTCGTGGTCTCTTGGACCGTCTCGTGGTCTCTTTGACCGTCCTCTGATCTCATAGACCGTCTCCTGGTCTCTTGAACCGTCTCGTGGTCTCCTGGACCTACTCGTGGTCTCTTGAACCGTATCATGCTCTCTTGGACCGTCTCCCGGTCTCTTGCACCGTCTCCTGGTCTCAGGGACCGTCTCTTGGTCCCTTGGAGCGAGTCTGGTGGCCGGGTTGGGTCGGGTGGACGGGTTGAGTCGGGTGGACGGGTCGGGTCGGGTGGACGGGTTAGGAAGGAAGCATCCGACGTCACCCGACTGCAGTGAGCGGCTTGTCAGCGCTGATTGACACATTCAATTAGACTAAAACTGAGGTTCTTGGAAGGTCTTTTGTCTTCTTCCCCGGGTCCCTTGGTCTGTCTCATGATGTCCCGGTCCGTCCTATGGTCTCTTGTTCTCCTGGACCGTATTCTGGTCTGCTGGGCCGCCGACTAATCGTTCGGTCCATCTAATTTCCTCGTCCTTTGTGTGATATGATTAGGAAGATGCGTCAGTAATTACAGCCCTTGTAATGGTCAGTGTGTGTGTGTGTGTGTGTGTGTGTGTGTGTGTGTGTGTGTGTGTGTGTGTGTGTGTGTGTGTGTGTGTGTGTGTGTGTGTGTGTGTGTGTGTACTCACCTATTTGTGCTTGCGGGGGTTGAGCTTTGGCTCTTTGGTCCCGCCTCTCAACCGTCAATCAACTGGTGTACAGATTCCTGAGCCTACTGGGCTCTATATGTGTGTGTGTGTGTGTGTGTGTGTACCCCTCATCGAGTGGTGAGGTAGTGAGAGGTGAGGGGAAAGTGAGACACATAATGCAGAAAGCGTAATAGTAATAGTTTGAGACTGAGAGGTGTCAATAAATATGGAGGAAAGGAATCGAGGGATTATGAAACACTAGAATTAAACAGGAAATTAAAGATTATTGAAATTCATCCTTTCTCCTGTTTTCTCTCTTCTCCCTCCACCCCCTCTTTCTCCCCCCCCCCCTTTCCCATTTTCCTGCCCCCACCCCCCATCCTTGGGCAAAATTCCCTCAGTCTTCTTCTCTCCTCCCTTAGGCCTATACCTTCCTCCCTAATTCCATTTGATTATTTCCGTCTTCAGAGAGAGAGAGAGAGAGAGAGAGAGAGAGAGAGAGAGAGAGAGAGAGAGAGAGAGAGAGAGGACATTAGGGTCCCCACCATCATCAACTCAGTCCAAACCCTCATATGGAGAAATTTGTGGCAATAATTTATCTCTAAATGAGATAGAGGTAATCCTCTTCCACACACACACACACACACACGGGCTCACCATAGCCCGTGCTACTTGGAACTTTTTGTTCAAAGTAGCAAATCTTAAACAACAACACACTCAGATGCACGCACGTACACACGTTCTCACGCACGCACGCACGCACGCACGCACGCTCGCACGCACGCACGCACGCACGCACGCACGCACGCACGCACGTACATCTTCCTCGGCTTTCCTTACTGATGTTGATTGTTTACAAACAATTTTCAACTACGAAATTATTTCTCTATGCTAAAAGTTCAGATGTTTGGAATTCCAGCCAGGCCAGTATTTGTTGGTGTGGAACATTGCTCCCCTCTGGGGAGTAGTGGTCGTGCTGGGTCGTGCTACGGTCGTGCTACGGTCGTGCTGGGTCGTGCTACGGTCGTGCTACGGTCGTGGTACGGTCGTGCTGGGTCGTGCTGGGTCGTGCTACGGTCGTGCTGGGTCGTGCTACGGTCGTGCTACGGTCGTGCTGGGTCGTGCTACGGTCGTGCTGGGTCGTGCTACGGTCGTCTTGGGTGCTAAGGTGGTCTTGGGTCGTGCTACGGTCGTCTTGGGTGGTGCTACTGTCGTCTTGGGTCGTGCTACGGTCGTCTAGGATCGTGCTACTGTCGTCTTGGGTCGTGCTGGGTCGTGCTACGGTCGTCTTGGGTCGTGCTACGGTCGTCTAGTGTCGTGCTACGGTCATCTAGGATCGTGCTACGGTCGTCTAGGGTCGTGCTACGGTGGTCTTGGGTCGTGCTATGGTCGTCTTGGGTGCTACGGTCGTCTTGGGTCGTGCTACGGTCGTCTTGGATCGTGCTACGGTCGTCTAGGATCGTGCTACGGTCGTCTAGGATCGTGCTGCGGTCGTCTAGGGTCGTGCTTCAGTAGCCTCAACTCACACGAATCAGAACGAAGCCTCGACCCCATTTCCGCTACTTTCTCATTTCGTTTTCTTAATATTCCCAAGATTTTTCCCAGTTATCGTGACCTTTATTAAAGCTTCCAAGAGCGTCTTGGAATTTTTCCCCAGAGTCTCGCAGCTTCTGGCGCCGTAAGGAGAGAACTTGAGGAATCAAATAAGAACTTTGATTATTCGATGCATTTCGAGAACCCTCTGTGTGATGGGGAATTTCTGAAGTGCATCTCTGTGGTGAGTAAATTTCGACGTGCCTCAGACCGACGGGGTAGATATGGGGATGCCTCAGACTAATTATAATAATTAAGACTGTTTCTCTTGAGTTTTAATAATAATAATTCCCGCGCTACATTCACGTTGCTGTAATGACAAAGTTCAACACGACAGACGATTAAGTGACAGTAGGACGTGTTTTCTTTCACTGTTGAAATGTTACCAGTAGTAGCACTGAGAATGTAATCTCTGGAACGGAGAAATGATCGCGACATGCAGAATACTCAAATATGAAGTGAGAAATATTCTCGTCAGGGACAGAAAACTTGCACTTAGCTTCGTCAAGATCACTCCAGGTAAATTATTGAGCTTCTTAATGTGGCCTACTGACCTTAGATAACACTGTCACTGCCACAACAGTTGGGTAAGTCCAGGGTATCCATTTTTCTGCTCGATGATCACAGGCACCATGTACAGGAAGCGGGCCCAGACGTTTCTGTCCTGACTGGGGATTTAAATCGGCCACCACCACCTTTGTTTGTGAGCGGAGAATGAAGGCTACTGTGCTACAGAACCCATATAGTGGGAGTGCAGGGGGCTGGACGGCGGAATGGAATGTCCACTGTGAACTCTCTACAATTAAATATTTTGCTTGTAACCAGTTATTGTTGCAACAAAGGTGGATATAACCAACTCCGAGTGGTATAACCAACTCCGAGTGGTATAACCAACTCCGAGTGGTATAACCAACTCCGAGTGGTATAACCAACTCCGAGTGGTATAACCAACTCCGAGTGGTATAACCAACTCCGAGTGGTATAACCAACTCCGAGTGGTATAACCAACTCCGAGTGGTATAACCAACTCCGAGTGGTATAACCAACTCCGAGTGGTATAACCAACTCCGAGTGGTATAACCAACTCCGAGTGGTATAACCAACTCCTAAGTGCTTACTTTAACTCTTGGTTATATTCTGGCCTAAAGTATACTTGTTAGTCTCTAAACTACTGCGGTGGACTTAATGATCCTCTACAAGTTCATAGACCATAAGCCATCCACTTCCCCACAAAAAAAATATTCTAACAAGGCAGATGTTTAGAGGAAAGTTGACATGTTTGCAGAAAGTGTGTGATCCACCGGACTGTGATAGCAGTAGACATGCGCGCTGCGAATTCCTCGCTAATCAGGTGATCATCAAAGCCGGATGGAGAGAGTAGAATGTTATTAACAATTTTCATTCCGCTTTTCAGGACTGCACAGTTTTTGAAATTCTCTGGAATACTGTTGGCAGTTGTGTTCGTTAAGAGACGCTTGGACAAGTATTATTTAGTATATTTCTACTATTTGTGATTGCGGGATCGAGCTATTAGCTCTTGGACCCCGCCTGTCTAACGTTTCTAAGTGTGTGCGTGCTGGGATTTTAGTGTGTATTAGCGACATTGTTCCTACCACTTGGTACACCACCTCTCAGAGACGATTGATTGATTGATGAAGATTAAGCCACCCAAGAGGTGGCACGGGCATGAATAGCCCCTTAGTGATAGATCTCTGGAACGCTTCGTGAGTGATTAAAATACTGAACCCCACATATGGTCAGACGACTGGCAAATGCTTCTCAATTTGGAAAAAATGCAGAACCTTGAACATAGAGCATAACAATGCACATATCAACTATTATATCAACTAGACTATCTTGAGGTTATCTTGAGATGATTTCGGGGCTTTAGTGTCACCGCGGCCCGGTCCTCGACTAGGCCTCCAGCCCCAGGAAGCAGCCCGTGACAGCTGACTAATACCCAGGTGCCTATTTTACTGCTAGGTAACAGGGGCATAGGTTGAAAGAAACTCTGCCCATTGTTTCTCGCCGGCGCCCGGGATCGAACCCGGGACCACAGGATCACAAGTCCAGTGTGCTGTCTGCTCGGCCGACCGGCTCCCCGGCCGACTCGACTACCATACAGCAGATTGATAAAGGGAAGAACTTGGGAGTTTTGATCCACCAGTCACTGAAAGGTGCACAGAAGTGGGAGATGCATAAAAAAGAAAGAAATAGGAATTGCCAAACGAACCTTTAACTTCCAGGAAAAACAAGGGGTTATTCAACTATATTAATGTCTGTTGTATGCAGACATGGAGATAATTTTCAGAACAACCTGTCCTCCTACAAAGAGCGTCGCTTTTCGCCCGTATGCGTTACCTACGACCAAAAATCGCCGTTCGCGAAAGTGACGTACTCTCCCGTTTTCTGTTTTGGGTCCTCTGGGTAGGTTAGGAGAGACTACTTTAAATTGACCGTTTTCTTAACGTTGGGAAACCTTAGGAGGACAGACTGTCCAGAAAGACAAATCTGCTTTAGAGAGAAAATTCAAAACACATTAACCAAAATGATCCCAGACTGACTCTCAATCCAGGAACGGTTGAGGGCCACAGGACTGACAACTCTACAAACCGGACATGACAGGGCTGATCTCATCAAGACTAAAATACCGAACAAGTTGGAGGATATTAATCCTTTTTCAGGTCCAATGTAATACACACAAGGGGGCGGGGGTTTCGAACTCATCAAGTCTAAGAACGATGGAAGATAGCCAACACGAGATGATTTTTCTCCCATGGGGGGGGGGTCAGAATTTAAATTTCATGACGTCTTCATGGGTGTTTGTTGCTATTGACGTCATCAATGGGTGATTGTAGTGGTATCTGGTGTAGGTGACGTCATTAATGGGTGATTGTAGTGGCATCTGGTGTAGGTGACGTCATTAATGGGTGATTGTAGTGACATCTGGTGTAGGTGACGTCATTAATGGGTGATTGTAGTGGCATCTGGTGTAGGTGACGTCATTAATGGGTGATTGTAGTGGCATCTGGTGTAGGTGACGTCATTAATGGGTGATTGTAGTGGCATCTGGTGTAGGTGACGTCATTAATGGGTGATTGCAGTGACATCTGGTATAGGTGACGTCATTAATGGGTGCTTGCAGTGACATCTGGTATAGGTGACGTCATTAATGGGTGCTTGCAGTGACATCTGGTATAGGTGACGTCATTAATGGGTGCTTGCAGTGACATCTGGTATAGGTGACGTCATTAATGGGTGCTTGCAGTGACATCTGGTGTAGGTGACGTCATTAATGGGTGATTGCAGTGGCATCTGATGTAGGTGACGTCATTAATGGGTGATTGTAGTGGCATCTGGTGTAGGTGACGTCATTAATGGGTGATTGCAGTGACATCTGGTATAGGTGACGTCATTAATGGGTGCTTGCAGTGACATCTGGTATAGGTGACGTCATTAATGGGTGCTTGCAGTGACATCTGGTATAGGTGACGTCATTAATGGGTGCTTGCAGTGACATCTGGTATAGGTGACGTCATTAATGGGTGCTTGCAGTGACATCTGGTGTAGGTGACGTCATTAATGGGTGATTGCAGTGGCATCTGGTATAGGTGACGTCATTAATGGGTGCTTGCAGTGACATCTGGTATTGGTGACGTCAGTAGACGTCCCGTTCCTCCTCAGTTGCGCGGAAGAATGATTCTGTAACCATGGCAACCCGAGAAGGGCAGGCTCGGGGTGAACATTTAACAACTCTCTTCACATTAACTAATCTTTCCTATATAACTTTATTGCTTCATTACAATACCCAAGGGCCCTGTAGCACAGTAGTCTACATACCCGGATCATAACCCGGGTTCAATCCCCGGGCAGGAGAGAAGCGTTTGGGCACGTTTTTCGATATGTCTGTTCACCTAATTGTAGAATAGATTATAGTGTAGTCTAACTACAAGCTTCCTGTCCCAAGCAACGGCAGTAATTAAAAGCAGTTATAATTGAGATTTTTTAACCAGTTCACAAGCGACTTGATAGCGCTTGATAGCGACTTGATAGCGATGGAAGATTGGATTAGTTGGGTAGAGGGAATAGAAGACAGCCTACTGTATTGATTGCTGTCGGAGCCTGAAGCATTGATCACTAATGTACCCTGCAACATTGATCACTAATATGCCCTGCAACATTGATCACTAATATGCCCTGCAACATTGATCACTAATATACCCTGCAACATTGATCACTAATGTACCCTGCAACATTGATCACTAATATGCCCTGCAACATTGATCACTAATATGCCCTGCAACATTGATCACTAATATACCCTGCAACATTGATCACTAATATACCCTGCAACATTGATCACTAATATACCCTGCAACATTGATCACTAATATACCCTGCAACATTGATCACTAATATACCCTGCAACATTGATCACTAATATGCCCTGCAACATTGATCACTAATATGCCCTGCAACATTGATCACTAATGTACTCTGCAACATTGATCACTAATGTACTCTGCAACATTGATCACTAATATACCCTGCAACATTGATCACTAATATACCCTGCAACATTGATCACTAATGTACTCTGCAACATTGATCACTAATATACCCTGCAACATTGATCACTAATGTACTCTGCAACATTGATCACTAATATACCCTGCAACATTGATCACTAATATACCCTGCAACATTGATCACTAATATACCCTGCAACATTGATCACTAATATACCCTGCAACATTGATCACTAATGTACTCTGCAACATTGATCACTAATATACCCTGCAACATTGATCACTAATGTACTCTGCAACATTGATCACTAATATACCCTGCAACATTGATCACTAATATACCCTGCAACATTGATCACTAATATACCCTGCAACATTGATCACTAATATACCCTGCAACATTGATCACTAATATACCCTGCAACATTGATCACTAATATACCCTGCAACATTGATCACTAATATACCCTGCAACATTGATCACTAATATGCCCTGCAACATTGATCACTAATATACCCTGCAACATTGATCACTAATATGCCCTGCAACATTGATCACTAATATACCCTGCAACATTGATCACTAATATACCCTGCAACATTGATCACTAATATGCCCTGCAACATTGATCACTAATGTACTCTGCAACATTGATCACTAATATACCCTGCAACATTGATCATAGACAAAGTTGCAACTACAAAGGTGAAATAATTAATATAAAACTACTCGGTCGGAGCCGGTTGGCCGAGCGGACAGCACGCTGGACTTGTGATCCTGTGGTCCTGGGTTCGATCCCAGGCGCCGGCGAGAAACAATGGGCAGAGTTTGTTTCAACCTATGCCCCTGTTACCTAGCAGTAAAATAGGTACCTGGGTGTTAGTCAGCTGTCACGGGCTGCTTCCTGGGGGTGGAGGCCTGGTCGAGGACCGGGCCGCGGGGACACTAAAGCCCCGAAATCATCTCAAGATAACCTCAAGATAACTCCTTAGAAATGATCGCTCGTCCTCCCCCCCCCCCCCTTAGTTGCTGAACAAGCTCCCAATCTTTTTGTTGTATGCCTTTATGTTGCTAATGTACAGTTATGACTCGGAGAAAAATCGTTGCACTCGTGATGCAAGCGAGCGACGGTCTCGCTTCATGCAGGTCGGCGTTCAATCCCCGACCGTCCACCAAGTGGTTAGGCACACCATTCCTTCCCCTCCCCTCATCCCATCCTAAATCCTTATCCTGACCCCCCTTCCGAGTGCTATATAGTCATAATGGTTTGGCGCTTTCTCCTGATATTTGCTTTCTGAGAGGTGCTTTCGAGAAAGTTCGAGAACACTCTTAAGAGCTGTTAACTTTTAAACGCGTGTTAATGTTTGTATATGTTAATATTTGTTAGATGTGAGGTGGCGTGTATTTAAATATCTGTAAGAGATAATAACTTTGTTTAGAGGGCAGATGTTTGATGTTAACACCAGCAGTTGTTACAAGGGTGAGTGATGAGTAAGTCTTCTACGTGATGAGTTAAAGTTTGTCTTATGTTGGGTATTCGTCGGTGAAGATGAGTGTGTAGTGAAGTATGTTGCAGTGATGAAGGTTGAGGAGGTGGTGAAGGGTAGGGAAGGTGGTGAAGGGTAGGGAAGGTGGTGAAGGGTAGGGAAGGTGGTGAAGGGTAGGGAAGGTGGTGAAGGGTAGGGAAGGTGGTGAAGGGTAGGGAAGGTGGTGAAGGGTAGGGAAGGTGGTGAAGGGTAAGGGAAGGTGGTGAAGGGTAGGGAAGGTGGTGAAGGGTAAGGGAAGGTGGTGAAGGGTAGGGAAGGTGGTGAAGGGGTAGGGAAGGTGGTGAAGGATAGGGAAGGTGGTGAAGGGTAAGGGAAGGTGGTGAAGGGTTAGGGAAGGTGGTGAAGGGTAGGGAAGGGGTGGATGGCAGGTTAGGGGGGGTGTGAAAGATAAGGAAGGTGGTGAAGGAGATGGAAAGTAGTTTTGACGATAGCTATAGATGCAGTACCCGGTGATGCCCGGGGTACCGAAGATGGCTAAAGTGACGAAGAAAATATATAGTGAAGCTAGTCACATTAACGAGGATTGTCGCGTGTAGTGTACAGTAGTTAACACAGTCATGAAGACTGTTTGTGTAGTGAAGATGATTATAGCGACGAAGACGGTGTGTGAGGAAGATGTGGCTACCAGCACCCGAGCATCGCCGGGTAAAACCCCTCCACTCTGGTATATTACAAGGGTGGGGGTGTCATATTGAATATGATCGACATACTTTTTTTTTTTTTTTTGAGATATATACAAGAGTTGTTACATTCTTGTACAGCCACTAGTACGCGTAGCGTTTCGGGCAAGTCCTTAATCCTATGGTCCCTGGAATACGATCCCCTACCTCGAAGAATCGTTTTTTCATCCCAGTACACATTTTACTGTTGCGTTAAACAGAGGCTACAGTTAAGGAATTGCGCCCAGTAAATCCTCCCCGGCCAGGATACGAACCCATGACATAGCCCTCGCGGAACGCCAGGCGAGTGTCTTACCACTACACCACGGAGACTGTACACTTAGAGCAATGACTCTGAGCAATGAACACTTAGAGCAATGACTCTTTTTCCAGAGGGAATAGCAAAGGGAGCGTCAGGGTCAGTCAACAGCTCAACACCTTTGAGTTTCACCTTTGTAATCACTCCATAAAAAAGTATTATATTTTAAGTTTGTTGAAGAAACAACGAAGATAAAGCCGCCATATTGTTGACTATAAATATAATTTATTTTCGTTGTGAGCATATTATTTATTATATTTATTATATTTGAGTGAGCATATTATTTATTATATTTATTATATTTGAGTGAGCATATTATTTTATTATATTTATTATATTTGAGTGAGCATATTATTTATTATATTTATTATATTTGAGTGGGCATATTATTTTGCCGTTTCTAATGATTGTAATTCATAATGGGTTCATGAAATATTTACGTTGATAATGAACATAAGGTACTCAAATATATATATGAAAACTTAGGAAGATCCAGAAATGCGGGTTCGATCCCATCTAAGGCCTCCATATTTTTTTCTCAAAGATCCCCATGTTTTGATTCATCCTCAATAACTTGAGCCAGTTATTGTGTAGCAGCTGATGGGAAACATTATAAATATAGAGTTATAAATGAGCAAATGTCAACTGGTTTAACGCGGCCGCTTCCTCAATACTTAGACAAAAATGTTGTTTCTTTCTCTCTCCATTAATAAGTTCGGGGCCTTTATGAAAGAAGTTTTTAATTTGTTGCTTCAGGAGAAATATCTTTCTCCCTAGCTCTCTCTCTCTCTCTCTCTCTCTCTCTCTCTCTCTCTCTCTCTCTCTCTCTCTCTCTCTCTCTCTCTCTCTCTCTCTCTCTCTCTCTCTCTCTCTCTCTCTCTCTCTCTCTCTCTCTGTCTCTCTCTCTCTCTCTCTCTCTCTCTCTCTCTCTCTCTCTCTCTCTCTCTCTCTCTCTCTCTCTCTCTCTCTCTCTCTCTCTCTCTCTCTCTCTCACTCTCTCTCTCTCTCTCTCTCTCTCTCTCTCTCTCTCTCTCTCTCTCTCTCTCTCTCTCTCTCTTCTCTCTCTCTCTCTCTCTCTCTCTCTCTCTCTCTCACACACACACACACACACCACACACACACACACACACACACACACACACACACTCATGTGGTGTACACAAATACACTAGCACATAGATCATTCTTGTGTCCCCTACTCTTCCCAGCCCTGTTTCCCCTTCTCTAACTACCCAACCCACTCCTCCACTGCTCTGATCATCTATTCCCCCTCTTATCTTCCCTTTCCATCTTCCTCGTACCCATCTTCCCCTTCTCCTGTTACCCGTCTCTTCTCCCATTCACCCTATTACCTAATACCACTTATCCCCCCTACCTACTCCTCTTCACCATTCATCTATCCCCTTTCCCCTCATACTCTCCTCATACTGACTCATCTCTGTGTTCCCCGCAGGCCTGTGTGAGAACATCAAGCTTTGTGAACAACTGTGCTACAATCTTCATGATGGTACCTTTGAGTGCACCTGTCAGCAGGGGTACGCGCTCGCACCCGACGGCTACAGCTGCTCCAGTGAGTATATGTATATGTATATATGTAAATCCAGTATATAGAAGTATATAAGTAGGTCGTATATAGATATATGTCGGCCCACTAGTCTCCCGCTCATGTTAGGGGCCTCTAGTTGTGCTCGGTTAGGATCTTGTAGAGCGGAGGGAAGGTTTGGTAAGGTAATTATTGC
>NC_091242.1:3568503-3575010 GCF_040958095.1 Procambarus clarkii | reverse complement strand
GAGACCGCCTGCCCCTCACGCCGGCTAACCAGTCGCTCTGCCAACCAGTATCAACCTAAAACTTATTTTATAGTCATCGGGAAGTAGATGGGTTTACCAATGATGTAAACCAAGCGGAGACTGGTAAAGATGGCCTAAGAGGCGGTGACAGCAGATGGGACTTACGGGGTTTATGGTACACTGAGATACCATCATAAGATACATTGACAAGAATAAGACCTAGGTCAAGTGTGTGTGTGTGTGGTGTGTGTGTGTGTGTGTGTGTGTGTGTGTGTGTGTGTGTGTGTGTGTGTGTGTGTGGTGTGTGTGTGTGTGTGTGTGTGTGTGTGTGTGTGTGTGTGTGTGTGTGTGTGTATTCACCTAGTTGTAGTTGCGGGAGTTGAGCTTTGCTCTTTCGGCCCGCCTCTCAACTGTCAATCAACTACTATTAACTACAACCAAGTGCAATTGTCTACATTTAAGAATGATATAAGTATATAAAACAAGCAGCAACAAGGCGGATGAATGAATGGCGCGTGTTCCAAGACACCAACAGAGAACCAGATGACAATGTAAATAATCATTTGTGTACTGTCTATAAGGTCTAATCCTTGAAGACAGAAGACCTAATCCTTGGCCTAATCCTGATACATAATCATTTCTGCTTGAAGGCTCAGGGTTTGGGGCATATGTATCTCAGACAATTCAGTTCAGGGGCACGCGTGTTTTAGATTACATATAGTTATCATCTACGCGGTGAGCATGTCTCTGCACTAACTACCACATTCACCAACACACACCACTACCAACCATCAAGAACAACTATCAAAACCACTCCCACACAATCGCCCCTTAGCTGATCAATCAAAAAATGGATGTAAATTATATAAACCACTGCTAATGTTTAAATTACATGATTTTGTAATCTGTATTAAAGTAGATTCAATTATGTTCCTATTGAAAGTGCATTTACAATTCATTATTGAAGAAGCCATCTCTCAATCAATTTGGTGAGAATTTTCTGACAAATGAACAAACAGCATTAGACAATTGGGAATGTCTTACAGAGTATTTTTGTTGCGAAATTCTACATTTCAAATCTTTAGATGTTTGTCCAACATAGAACCTACTACAGTTTTTACAAGATATTTTATAAATGATTAATATACGAAAGTACTTAAGGAATCTTCTCGATATTCCTTATGTTTTTCTCCACTGAAGCAGGACGTTGACAAATTAACTCTCCAGAGTTAATTTTTACTTTCTGTTGGGTCTGACGATGAAGTGATGCGTTTCGTAAGGTCACTCCTTACATTTCCCAAGACAAATTTTACCATGCTTAGCACCTGGTTATATAATTTTATGGGGAGGTGATTAGGTGACATATGGATGAATGACAATGCATTGGGGATGTTAATAAGATATTAAATGAAGCAACATAGTGTGACTTGTTGGCAGCTTATGTTTTTCTTGCTGCTTCGGTTCCTGTTGAAGGGTCATTCGGTCCAGGTTCTGTGCTCTTGCTGCACATTCTTCTACTACACGCCAACCCAGGGTTTTTATAGTGTGTGTGTGTGTATGTGTGTGTGTGTGTGTGTGTGTGTGTGTGTGTGTGTGTGTGTGTGTGTGTGTGTGTGTGTGTGTATATTTTATATATATATATATATATATATATATATATATATATATATATATATATATTTATATATATATATATATATATATATATAACTGAAAACTCACACCCCAGAAGTGAGTTGTATATAGTCCTGGGGACCATTCAGGCTTGTTTGCATATATATATATATATGTATATATATTTATATATATATATATATATATATATATATATATATATATATATATATATATATATATATATATATATATATCATGCTTTTAAGGTTAAAATGATGTAGTGGGTAATGCGTGCGTCTGGGGTGACCAGACATGGTCAATTCCTCAACATTGCTTAGTCTCTCGTGTAGAAGAGCTATCACACCATTATAATTTCACCGACTATATACCCAAAATATTGTGTGCTTTTATCTTTGTGATTAACAAGGAAACATATTGGAGTAATATCTTGACCAGAGTGTTTTTGGTCTCATTACCAGAGCAGCTGAGCACCGTGGTACAGTTACCATGAGGAAAGTCACACCGATATTCTCACTGGTTCAGGTAGACGTCCTCGCCACAGTATAAATTACAAGATGTTGTAAGCTGATGATTAAACATTGCTAATAGACAAGCGAGCGAGTGGCAATCTTGCAGAGCAGATTACATACTACACGCCACGTCTCTCCACATTAGTCTGGAAACAAGTTTTAGTCAGACTTGCTGCTTATGGTCCCTCTATCAAAGTTAATAAAACACTGCTAAGTTTATATAACATTATGTTAGGCGAGGTGTTTGGGAGCGAAGTCCTTACACTTGCTCCAATACGTTAGTGATAACACAATGTTTCCCCTCAACACCTGATTAATGTTTGTATGTAGATAGGACCTGCCTCGTATGGACCAATAGGCCTTCCGCAGTTACCTTTATTCTTATGTTCTTATACACGGGGATCCTGGTCGGCCGAGCTGGACAGCACACTGGACTTGTGATCCTGTGGTCCTGTGGTTCTTTCACCCTATGCCCCTGTTACCTAGCAGTAAAATAGGTACCTGGGTGTTAGTCAGCTGTCACAGGCTGCTTCCTGGGGGTGGAGGCCTGGTCGAAGACCGGGCCGTGCGCACAGTTACCCCTAAACTCTGCAAGAACATCTTAATTAAATGTTCACAAATCACGGACCATAAAATTGCCGTGACACACTATGTCACAACCTCTCGCGAAAAACTGTCATTAACTTCCTAGTGCCAGTTATTATTGCAGAGTACTTTCAGCGACTCCGGCGAGGCCCGGGTGCCGGTAACCGTTATGGCATCATTGGAAAAATACAGTTTATAAGAAATATATAACCTGGCTCTCGGATATTCCTGCTGCGTCCTCTGTACGCAGAGGAGAGCACCTTCGCTTCCCTTTCACCTCTACTCTTCACTGCGTCTATTCTTAACTTTCTATCATACAAATCGCTTTAATAACTCGTTATTTTATTGTGCATATTTGGAAACTAAAGCTTCGATTATCTTCCACGTAAATATTATGTAATATCTCTGTCATCTGGGTTCCAGAGAGGAGAATGTGTGAGCATGTTCAGACGGTCCTGGTAATTTGGGTGTTCCTACACGTTTAGTATAGGTTTTCTGAATGCCGTCGATTTAAGATATCTCGGCTAACTTGAAAGGCAGGAGGGAAGAATACAGAACAGTATTTCTGGCGGGGGTAACACAAGTGATCAAGTTCAAGTATGTTTATTGAGATAAGCAATAAATACATCTCAAAGGGATAGAGTAGCTTAGGCTATTTCTACCCCCCCCCCTGCACAAGTGATCTTTACGGGCTCACCATAGCCCGTGCTACATGGACACTTCGTCCTGAGTAGCTAAATCTGAAACAACAACAAGTGATCTGGAAAGAATGAGCATAGGGTGTAGAATCCCTTGTTTTGAAGGTTCGCATAATGCATCTATAATTTACCTAGCTGATGTCTATGTGATCACTAAGTGGTCGTATGCATCGCATGGTCAGTAATATATACATATTGTATATACCTGTCACGCCGTCCAATGGACGACGTTCTAAGAGGCCTCCTCCTTGTTCCCAGTGTTGCTCATACGTATTTATTGCGCTACGTCTGTGCGATCTGACATGGCAACGAGCTACACACAGACACCTCACGTAACACTGAACACACTCCCGACTAACACACGGACGGACCTTACCTTGAGGATACCTTGAGGTGCTTCCGGGGCTTAGCGTCCCCGCGGCCCGGTCGTCGACCAGGCCTCCTGGGAACACAAGGACAGACACAAACACCCAGACGAGGCAACAGACCCATAAGTGGTATTACCACATGTATTTAGGCTTGGGGTTAATACCGCCCCAACCCCCTAAAACACCCAGCCACTACTACACGCGTACAACACATGCGCTACAGAGCCCAACAGGCTCTGGACTCTATGCACTAGGCCACTAAGGGTTCCGAGGTAGGATCAGACAGACCTAATTCATTCCCCGCAATAAATGCTACGGGTGTCTAACAGTATGGGTGAAAGATGCTGGAAGAAGAGAAGGGACAGTGGGTAGAATGGGAAACCGGATGAGAGGGACGGGGGTTAAAGATCGGGTGGGAGACGGGATAGGCGTGGATAGAGAGCATGGAAATCTGGATGGGAGGGGCCAAGGTACGTCCTCTCCCTAAACCAAGCCTTTCCCGCATACTAACACCACCACCACAACCCTTCAATAATAATCTCTACAAACGCCACAATTCGCCTGAAGAGTGACTATCGGTACTGCACCTAACCCCGATCACGGGAAGAACACTACTTCTATCAGTAGAGTGATGATGAATGATAGAGATTAAGCCACACAAGAGGTGGCACGGGCATGAATAGCCCGTAAGTGGTGGCCCTTTTGAGCCATTACCAGTATCAATAGATGATACTGGAGATCTGTGGAGGTGCGACTGCACCCTGCGTGACGGGAGATGTCTCCCGTCCAGTAGAGTGGACATAACCCTAAATTTAATACCAGAGGCACTCACACACGAAGAACACTTCAGCCCCCTCCAGGTACACCCAGACTCCCGGCATGCTAAACAATCCCTTAACACCCACAGCCACACAACTGGGTGCTGGGAACCCTTCCACACTTTAACATAAATTTATCTTATTGTTTCCATTGATATTGCATCGATACTTTTCAATGGGGCTTTCGTGTACATTCTGCCATCACAACTGGTAGATTTGGAAGCAGTCAGGGAGCCGGTCGGCCGAGCGGACAGCACGCTGGACTTGTGATCCTGTGGTCCCGGGTTCGATCCCAGGCGCCGGCGAGAAACAATGGCCAGAGTTTCTTTCACCCTATGTCCTTGTTACCTTGCAGTAAAATAGGTACCTGGGTGTTAAGTCAACTGTCTCGGGCTGCTTCCTGGGGGTGGAGGCCTGGTCGAGGACCGGGCCGCGGGGACACTAAAGAACCGAAATCATCTCAAGATCTCAAGATAACCTCTGACATGATTACTGAGAGATCTATCACACACGCCCTCCGCTCCATGCTGGGCTTTGTCTCTGCCTCCACACTCAATGTTCTCATTTTGTTCATTCAATTTCTTTCTTTATTATGCACCCCATACCCATCCCGTGGGCGGTTGTGGAAAGGGTTACAGAGGCACATAATGGGTTCAGGAACTGAACCCCATAGTTCATTTAGCTAAGCTAGTAACAGTCTTATGAAGCTAGTTACACATTGTTAATGTTATATATACATACATACACACACACACACACATTATATATATATATATATATATATATATATATATATATATATATATATATATATATATATATATATATATATATATATATATATATATATATATAATATATTTGTTCAACATTTCTCTTGTTAGGGTAGAGAAATGTTGAACAAAAATACCTGTATAATAGATAAAACCCAAGATGTAAGAAGATTACAAATTCTTGAAGCAATATATATATATGTATATATATATATATATATATATATATATATATATATATATATATATATATATATATATACAATCATTTACACAAATATATATACACATTGATAATATTTTTTTTTTTCATTTTGTATGAGAAGTGGTTGCACAAGAGGCTCACAGCAGTCACTATACAAGGCAGTTACAGCTGTACAGCGCAGACTGCACCAGCAGAAAAACTCTCCACATCTTCCAGACATAATACAATTTGTGAAACTGAGCAGCTCAGTGCAGATTGAGTTATTAACAGAGGCAGACATGACTCAACCCTGAACCTATGTCTACGGTCACATGTTTGCTGGGTAAGTCACACGTATGTTACGCAATATATATGCTTTTACATATGGACACTTTGTTCAGTCCAGGTGGAACTATAACGACTTTCATGGTTACGAATACTTTCATGGTTACGAATGTCATTCTGAATTGTACTACCCGTTTGTAGCGTGTACTAACTACCAGTACAAATAATAACTACCACCAATACCACTACCAACCACTACTACTATCGCTACCAACCTGACTGATAAGAGATTTAAGCCGTTCCTTTCCCCCCCCCCTGTCCCATCCCTAATCCTTATCCTGACCGACTGATTGATAGATAGATAAAGATTAAGCCACCCAAGAGGTGGCACGGGCATGAATAGCCCGTAATATCCTGACTCGTTCCCAGTCAGAAAGAGAGAGAGAGAGAGAGAGAGAGAGAGAGAGAGAGAGAGAGAGAGAGAGAGAGAGAGAGAGAGAGAGAGAGAGAGAGAGAGAGAGAGAGTGTGTGTGTGTGTGTGTGTGTGTGTGTGTGTGTGTGTGTGTGTGTGTGTGTGTGTGTGTGTGTGTCGCAATGGCTTGGCGCTTTCTCCTGATAGTTCCCTTCCCTTCCCGACCCAAGAGTAGGC
>NC_091242.1:3543503-3558503 GCF_040958095.1 Procambarus clarkii | reverse complement strand
CTCGTCACGGCCCATGTGGATTTGTTCATTTGATGCATCACGTTATTGTGATCTCTGTGTGTAACGTTGGTCTCCTTCAAGGCGTTATTTCTTGGTGTCGGGAGAATTCTTTATTAGCAGGTAGGCGGTTTTCTTACTTTTATCTTCTCAATGATCCCTCTCAGGACTCTTTCCTCCGCTCTGTAGTCCGTGGAGAAGTAGTTTCTGTAGAACAATTTTACTGGCAGTGCGGGTGTTGTGGTCCTGGTTGTTCCGTCGCCTGTCGCACACCTCGCCACCTTCCTTTAAGTGATGTCTTCGACATAACCATCCGAGAAACCATTAGTGACCAAAATAACTTCTTTGGACAGTTAATTTTTCAACCTCCTGCTTCAGTGAAGAAAAACATAAGGAATATCGAGAAGAATATCGAATATATATATATATATTATATATATATATATATATATATATATATATATACAAAGCATATATATATATATATATATATATATATATATATATATATATATATATACACAAAGCATATATATATATATATATATATATATATATATATATATATATACAAAGCATATATATATATATATATATATATATAGTCGTTATTTACTATTTAACGTCTTCAGTGTAAAAAAGAAGAGGAGTCAGCCTCAGGAGATAGATATAAGTTGACTTGTCTTCCTTACGTGTAAGTGTACTAGGCAAGAAGTGCTCGCAGAGTTCCAGCTCCGGAGGCTTGCTGATCATGCTACTGGTAAATACATTAACGTATTTTCCTGCAAATATTTTACATTTGTCTTTAAAGTTGTAAATTATAGATTTTGGTTTAACAATATTACCCATTAACCTGTTCTATTCATTTACAATTACAACACAAAAACAAATCATGGATGGTTCTAGACTCTAGAGACTGGTTTGTATTAGCAGTTTTGCCCCTAAGTGCCTTCTTGTGCGTGCCACTTGTACGTAAGTGCCTTCTTGTACGTCCCACTTGTACGTAAGTGCCTTCTTGTACGTCCCACTTGTACGTAAGTGCCTTCTTGTACGTCCCACTTGTACGTAAGTGCCTTCGTGTACGTCCCACTTGTACGTAAGTGCCTTCTTGTACGTCCCACTTGTACGTAAGTGCCTTCTTGTACGTCCCACTTGTACGTAAGTGCCTTCGTGTACGTCCCACTTGTACGTAAGTGCCTTCTTGTACGTCCCACTTGTACGTAAGTGCCTTCTTGTACGTCCCACTTGTACGTAAGTGCCTTCTTGTACGTCCCACTTGTACGTAAGTGCCTTCGTGTACGTCCCACTTGTACGTAAGTGCCTTCTTGTACGTCCCACTTGTACGTACGTCCCACTTGTACGTAAGTGCCTTCTTGTACATCCCACTTGTACGTACGTCCCACTTGTACGTAAGTGCCTTCTTGTATGTCCCACTTGTACGTAAGTGCCTTCTTGTACGTCCCACTTGTACGTAAGTGCCTTCTTGTACGTCCCACTTGTACGTATGTCCCACTTGTACATAAGTGCCTTCTTGTACATCCCACTTGTACGTACGTCCCACTTGTACGTAAGTGCCTTCTTGTACGTCCCACTTGTACGTAAGTGCCTTCTTGTACGTCCCACTTGTACGTAAGTGCCTTCTTGTACGTCCCACTTGTACGTAAGTGCCTTCTTGTACGTCCCTGTGTAATGAAGTGCAGTTCTTGAGAAACTTTCACGGCAGCTTCTTATTTCTCAGTTCCGGGACCCACCTATGGCACATCTGGGCATTTTACTATTATTTTGTGTCGTGAAGCGAGGATTCCATCACCACGTTCAAGGGCGGGTCTCACATAGCAACCCGTTCTCGCACTTTCTTATAGTCAATATTGACTTATTAAATACGTGCATGTGTGACATACTAATTTATAGTGAATATTTTAGTTTACCTTGAAAAGCTTCATAGAAAACACCGACCTTACCTAACCTTCTTAGTATGTTAAGATATGCATCTTATTGCTTCGTAATTACAATTATTACTTAACCTATACCTAAAATTGGTTAAGTAATAATTGTAATTACGAAGCAATAAGATGCTTATCTTAACATACTAAGAAGGTTAGGTGAAGTCGGTGTTTTCTATGAAGCTTTTCAAGGTAAACTAAGATATTCACAATAAATTAGTATGTCACATATGCACTTATTTAATAAGTCAATATTGACTTTAAGAAAGTGCGAGAGCGGGTTGCACATAGTGTATATAGCATTCCCAAGGATTGATCGTGGCTGTTGCTTGCTCGTCGTAATAACGCATATTCGTACCGGTCTCCCATACTTGCTCGGGATGAAGTGTCAAGTTTGTCTAGCCACTCCTGGAGTTTGTCAAGATCTTGCTGCAACAGAACAAACCCCATTTTACAGACGATGAGTCACAATAACGTGGCTGAAGTATGTTGACCAGACCACACACTAGAAGGTGAAGGGACGGCGACGTTTCGGTTCGTCCTGGACCATTCTCAAGCCGACATGAGAATGGTCCAGGACGGACCGAAACGTCGTCGTCGTCCCTTCACCGTCTAGTGTGTGGTCTGGTCAACATACTTCAGCCACGTTAGTGTGACTCCTCGCCTGTGTATCAAACTTGTCATAAACCGTTATCAATCTAATACTCTTTATTTAAATATGACTGACATTTAAAATAGTGAAAGTGTACTTAAAGATGTGAGTAGATTAATTCCAGGAGTCACAATAACAGCCCAACACGTAGACATTATAATTATGGCTGTAAAGTTGTCAGGCGTGACTTTCCTCCTCGGAAATCTTGCTGACCTTCAGCTATAATATCTATTATGTTTACAAAGCTCCATTATTCTCCTCATAATTGCTGTCCGGAATTATGCAAGGGATGCAGTGAAACTGGTCTATGGTTGAACAAATCCACAAGGGCCGTGATGAGGATTCGAACCTACGTTCGAGAGCATCCCAGACGCTGCATTAATCGACTGAGCTACGACATGGTTAATTTGATATTTGTTCATTTGATGCTACATGGTACTGTGGTTACTGTGTGTAATGATCTACAGTTAGTGTTTCCTGTCTGTCCTGACCCGACCCCCTCTCTTACCACCCTATGTCCTGACACCTACACCTACCTACCTACCTACCTACCTACCTACCTACCTACCTACCTACCTACCTCTCTCTCTCTCTCTCTCCCTGCCTGCCTCTACGTCCCCCCCCCCCTCTCACTCTCTCTCTCTCTCCCTCTCCCTCTCTCCCTCCCTCCCTCCCTCTCCCCCTCTCCCTGCCTGCCTCCCCCCTCTCTCTCTCTCTCTCTCCCTCTCCCTCTCTCCCTCCCTCCCTCCCTCTCCCTGCCTGTCTCTGCCTCCCCCCCCTCTCTCTCTCTTCCCCCCCCCTCTCTCTCTCTCTCACACAGTACTCCACCGCTGGTAACGAGGCCTGGGCAGGAGAACACTCACCGCTCTCTCCACCAATACATCCACGTCTCTCTTGCCAAGGGAATATATTAATCAGGGAACGGCCAGTCTCTTTATTGCTTTCTCGTTAACCTATTGAACATTAATTTTCCTGCTCATTTTCCCTCATTAAAATTTATAAATTAGACCGCTTTGATCCACCTATTTAATGAGCAAATGTATATTTATTCACAAGTTTACTCAATATTAATTTGTGGGAACATTTGGGCTCTCTCGAGCGTCTGGCATCACGTCTTCTAATGAGTACAAGGACCTGACACATTATATCACAGTCTAGGTACTATAAACAGTAGACTTTATTAAGCAGTGGCGTAGGTTATACAGTGGAATCTGTCACTGCTTTATCACTTAAGGTGGAGTGGCAGTCTCGCTTCATCCAGGTCGGCGTTCAATCCCCGACCGTCCAAGTGGTTGGACACCATTCCTTTCCCCCGTCCCATCCCAAATCTTTATCCTGATCCCTTCTAAATGCTATATAGTCGTAATGGCTTAGCGCTTTCCCCCCTGGTGGTTCCCTCCCATTCCCTCTCCTGTACTGGTTTATGGCTATATTTAGGGCCAGGACCCACGTGGGTTATGGCTATATTTAGGGCCAGGACCCACGTGGGTTATGGCTATATTTAGGGCCAGGACCCACGTGGGTTATGGCTATATTAAGGGCCAGGACCCACGTGGGTTATGGCTATATTAAGGGCCAGGACCCACGTGGGTTATGGCTATATTAAGGGCCAGGACCAACGTGGGTTATAGCTATATTAAGGGCCAGGACCCACGTGGGTTATGGCTATATTTAGGGCCAGGACCCACGTGGGTTATGGCTATATTAAGGGCCAGGACCCACGTGGGTTATGGCTATATTAAGGGCCAGGACCAACGTGGGTTATAGCTATATTAAGGGCCAGGACCCACGTGGGTTATAGCTATACAGTATATAGAACAAGAGCCACAAGGCCGCCTCCAACCACAACAAAGACTCGCACACTCAGCACTCATGGCAGTCTTGGCGTCTGGAATAAAAACGCAAGAATATATCTTAAAATTCAATTGCCTTAAAGGGAATAATAATATACAACTATGTATTGAGATATCACACTAACGAGATATATATGAATGAGGCAATCAAGTGGAGCGCTGAGGGGATCTCCCTCTGAGGGGATCTCCCTCTGAGGGGATACGTATTCTCTAACGAGAAGCCCTTTATTGTTGGTATAGTGCCAACCATCCACATTATATACTCATATTTATCACAATATACCGAGTATTCCATACAGAAATATTAACTGGAACTCTCTTAAAACAAGCTCCTCTTACAACCTATGGATAACTATCTTGAGGTTATCTTGAGATGATTTCGGGGCTTTAGTGTCCCCGCGGCCCGGTCCTCGACCAGGCCTCCACCCCCAGGAAGCAGCCCGTGACAGCTGACTAATACCCAGGTACCTATTTTACTACAGGTATTATTTACTACAAAACAACTAGCTCGTTAGTGTCTTCTTGAGCCTTTTACTAGAACCACTGGACCTTATCCCAAGATAACTAAGAAACTATGAGTTATCCTCCAAGACCTTAGACCTGAGGGGTCACGTAAGGGTGTGGAGATCAAATGACCCACACTAGGTCATAACAATGTCAACGGCAGATACTGAAAAGCGGTAGGCAGAGCCCCAAGAGTTCACAACCACCACCTTTAATAAAAAAAAAATTACATGCAGAGGAAGATAATAAAAGTTATATTACATTGACTAACGTCACCCTCCTGTTACCAGAGTAGAGTAGCATAGTCCACCCTCAGCGTACACCTCTCTTCCGGCCCCACAGCTCAAGCAAGGTCACCTCACACTCGGAAAGAAGTTACAAAGCTCTCCCAAGATGGCCATACCTTGAGGTTACCTTGAGGTTACCTTGAGGTGCTTCCTGGGCTTAACGTCCCCGCGGCCATACACAAAGATAAGCCACGAGAACCACAGGAATCCCTTGATGGCTATAGAGCTGGATATACATGCCTATACACCAGGGCGGGTATATATCTCATTATGGATCATTCAAATTTAGCACCTTGATAGCCGAGGACATTTTTGATATATTATTTTTTCTGTATGCACCTTCACCGCTGTTCAGACACCAAGGAGGAGCACTTGCCAGTATATATATATATATATATATATATATATATATATATATATATATATATATATATATATATATATATATATATATATATATATATATATATATATATACCCCGTCTAGGGTATTTATAGCGTATGGCGTGAATTATACACTCCACAACACTGGCGTCACACGTGTGTTAACCGGATACAACTTGGCACACGTGTTAACCGGCCACAACCGGCGTCAGTACACGTGTTAACCGGCCACAACCGGCCACTACCCACCACCCTAAGAATCACACCCTGGCTAGACAGCGGCGGAGAAGGAGGATGCTAAGGGTCGCGGGTCAATTATGTTTTAAAAGTTAGATATAAGCCATGACCGGGCGGAGGGCATTGCTGCTACAGGGGGGGGGGGGGGAGTAGGGGGGAGGCATGGGGCACTGAGCTTATCAAGGTAAGTCACCAAGGGCAAGTGTGGGCAGGGAGGGAAGGAGAGAGGGAGAGAGATATCAAAGCAAATCACCAACGGGAAGGGATTGAACATAAGACGAAGGGAGAGACGATATGAACTGCTTGTTCGACCCGCGGTTTCAACAACCGCCAATTACCACCTGCTACCAAACACCTGCCTCTCCTCATTCACATAATGAGAGTGTTCGCAACACGCCTGTCAACACCTCCGCCACTTCCCGCAACAAGTCATAAATTAAACCATTATGCAAATTAGCCAACCACGTTCGCGGGTGACATCCCTGGCGGCTCGCGTCCCGATGATTGATGAGGCCGGACCCCCCCGTGCAACACCTCTCACGGAGCCGGACCCCCCGTGCAACACCTCTCACGGAGCCGGACCCCCCCGTGCAACACCTCTCACGGAGCCGGACCCCCCCGTGCAACACCTCTCACGGAGCCGGACCCCCCCGTGCAACACCTCTCACGGAGCCGGACCCCCCCGTACAACACCTCTCACGGAGCCGGACCCCCCCGTGCAACACCTCTCACGGAGCCGGACCCCCCCGTGCAACACCTCTCACGGAGCCGGACCCCCCCGTGCAACACCTCTCACGGAGCCGGACCCCCCCGTGCAACACCTCTCACGGAGCCGGACCCCCCCGTGCAACACCTCTCACGGAGCCGGACCCCCCCGTGCAACACCTCTCACGGAGCCGGACCCCCCCGTGCAACACCTCTCACGGAGCCGGACCCCCCCGTGCAACACCTCTCACGGAGCCGGACCCCCCCGTGCAACACCTCTCACGGAGCCGGACCCCCCCGTGCAACACCTCTCACGGAGCCGGACCCCCCCGTGCAACACCTCTCACGGAGCCGGACCCCCCCGTGCAACACCTCTCACGGAGCCGGACCCCCCCGTGCAACACCTCTCACGGAGCCGGACCCCCCCGTGCAACACCTCTCACGGAGCCGGACCCCCCCGTGCAACACCTCTCACGGAGCCGGACCCCCCCGTGCAACACCTCTCACGGGGCCGGACCCCCCCGTGCAACACCTCTCACGGGGCCGGACCCCCCCGTGCAACACCTCTCACGGGGCCGGACCCCCCCGTGCAACACCTCTCACGGGGCCGGACCCCCCCGTGCAACACCTCTCACGGGGCCGGACCCCCCCGTGCAACACCTCTCACGGAGCCGGACCCCCCGTGCAACACCTCTCACGGAGCCGGACCCCCGTGCAACACCTCTCACGGAGCCGGACCCCCGTGCAACACCTCTCACGGAGCCGGACCCCCGTGCAACACCTCTCACGGAGCCGGACCCCCCCCCGTGCAACACCTCTCACGGGGCCGGACCCCCCCGTGCAACACCTCTCACGGAGCCGGACCCCCGTGCAACACCTCTCACGGGGCCGGACCCCCCGTGCAACACCTCTCACGGGGCCGGACCCCCCCGTGCAACACCTCTCACGGGGCCGGACCCCCCCGTGCAATACCTCTCACGGGGCCGGACCCCCCCGTGCAACACCTCTCACGGGGCCGGACCCCCCCGTGCAACACCTCTCACGGAGCCGGACCCCCGTGCAACACCTCTCACGGGGCCGGACCCCCCGTGCAACACCTCTCACGGGGCCGGACCCCCCCGTGCAACACCTCTCACGGGGCCGGACCCCCCAGTGCAACACCTCTCACGGGGCCGGACCCCCCGTGCAACACCTCTCACGGGGCCGGACCCCCCAGTGCAACACCTCTCACGGGGCCGGACCCCCCGTGCAACACCTCTCACGGGGCCGGACCCCCCCGTGCAACACCTCTCACGGGGCCGGACCCCCCCGTGCAACACCTCTCACGGGGCCGGACCCCCCCGTGCAACACCTCTCACGGGGCCGGACCCCCCCCGTGCAACACCTCTCACGGGGCCGGACCCCCCCGTGCAACACCTCTCACGGGGCCGGACCCCCCCGTGCAACACCTCTCACGGGGCCGGACCCCCCCGTGCAACACCTCTCACGGGGCCGGACCCCCCCGTGCAACACCTCTCACGGGGCCGGACCCCCCGTGCAACACCTCTCACGGGGCCGGACCCCCCCGTGCAACACCTCTCACGGAGCCGGACCCCCCGTGCAACACCTCTCACGGGGCCGGACCCCCCCGTGCAACACCTCTCACGGGGCCGGACCCCCCCCGTGCAACACCTCTCACGGAGCCGGACCCCCCCGTGCAACACCTCTCACGGGGCCGGACCCCCCCGTGCAACACCTCTCACGGGGCCGGACCCCCCCGTGCAACACCTCTCACGGGGCCGGACCCCCCGTGCAACACCTCTCACGGGGCCGGACCCCCCCGTGCAACACCTCTCACGGGGCCGGACCCCCCGTGCAACACCTCTCACGGGGCCGGACCCCCCGTGCAACACCTCTCACGGGGCCGGACCCCCCCGTGCAACACCTCTCACGGGGCCGGACCCCCCGTGCAACACCTCTCACGGGGCCGGACCCCCCGTGCAACACCTCTCACGGGGCCGGACCCCCCCGTGCAACACCTCTCACGGGGCCGGACCCCCCGTGCAACACCTCTCACGGGGCCGGACCCCCCGTGCAACACCTCTCACGGGGCCGGACCCCCCGTGCAACACCTCTCACGGGGCCGGACCCCCCCGTGCAACACCTCTCACGGGGCCGAACCCCCGTGCAACACCTCTCACGGAGCCGGACCCCCCGTGCAACACCTCTCACGGGGCCGGACCCCCCCGTGCAACACCTCTCACGGGGCCGGACCCCCCCGTGCAACACCTCTCACGGAGCCGGACCCCCCGTGCAACACCTCTCACGGAGCCGGACCCCCCGTGCAACACCTCTCACGGGGCCGGACCCCCCGTGCAACACCTCTCACGGGGCCGGACCCCCCCGTGCAACACCTCTCACGGGGCCGGACCCCCCGTGCAACACCTCTCACGGGGCCGGACCCCCCCGTGCAACACCTCTCACGGAGCCGGACCCCCCGTGCAACACCTCTCACGGAGCCGGACCCCCCGTGCAACACCTCTCACGGGGCCGGACCCCCCCGTGCAACACCTCTCACGGAGCCGGACCCCCCGTGCAACACCTCTCACGGAGCCGGACCCCCCCGTGCAACACCTCTCACGGAGCCGGACCCCCCCGTGCAACACCTCTCACGGAGCCGGACCCCCCCGTGCAACACCTCTCACGGAGCCGGACCCCCCCGTGCAACACCTCTCACGGAGCCGGACCCCCCCGTGCAACACCTCTCACGGAGCCGGACCCCCCCGTGCAACACCTCTCACGGAGCCGGACCCCCCGTGCAACACCTCTCACGGAGCCGGACCCCCCCGTGCAACACCTCTCACGGGGCCGGACCCCCCGTGCAACACCTCTCACGGGGCCGGACCCCCCCGTGCAACACCTCTCACGGAGCCGGACCCCCCGTGCAACACCTCTCACGGAGCCGGACCCCCCGTGCAACACCTCTCACGGGGCCGGACCCCCCCGTGCAACACCTCTCACGGGGCCGGACCCCCGTGCAACACCTCTCACGGGGCCGGACCCCCCCGTGCAACACCTCTCACGGAGCCGGACCCCCCCGTGCAACACCTCTCACGGGGCCGGACCCCCCGTGCAACACCTCTCACGGGGCCGGACCCCCCGTGCAACACCTCTCACGGGGCCGGACCCCCCCGTGCAACACCTCTCACGGGGCCGGACCCCCCCGTGCAACACCTCTCACGGGGCCGGACCCCCCGTGCAACACCTCTCACGGGGCCGGACCCCCCCGTGCAACACCTCTCACGGGGCCGGACCCCCCCGTGCAACACCTCTCACGGGGCCGGACCCCCCCGTGCAACACCTCTCACGGGGCCGGACCCCCCGTGCAACACCTCTCACGGGGCCGGACCCCCCCGTGCAACACCTCTCACGGGGCCGGACCCCCCATGCAACACCTCTCACGGAGCCGGACCCCCCCGTGCAACACCTCTCACGGGGCCGGACCCCCCGTGCAACACCTCTCACGGGGCCGGACCCCCCGTGCAACACCTCTCACGGGGCCGGACCCCCCCGTGCAACACCTCTCACGGAGCCGGACCCCCCCGTGCAACACCTCTCACGGGGCCGGACCCCCCCGTGCAACACCTCTCACGGGGCCGGACCCCCCCGTGCAACACCTCTCACGGAGCCGGACCCCCCCGTGCAACACCTCTCACGGAGCCGGACCCCCCCCGTGCAACACCTCTCACGGGGCCGGACCCCCCCCGTGCAACACCTCTCACGGAGCCGGACCCCCCCGTGCAACACCTCTCACGGGGCCGGACCCCCCCCGTGCAACACCTCTCACGGGGCCGGACCCCCCCGTGCAACACCTCTCACGGAGCCGGACCCCCCCGTGCAACACCTCTCACGGAGCCGGACCCCCCGTGCAACACCTCTCACGGGGCCGGACCCCCCCGTGCAACACCTCTCACGGGGCCGGACCCCCCCGTGCAACACCTCTCAACGCATCATGCAACAAGACGATAAAGACAAACAATTGACATCCAAACCCGTCATCATTCAAGAGCTCATCATGCCTACTTGACCCACAGAGTAATTATACCCCCCCCCCCTCCCCCGGGTGCTCCCCCCCCCCCTCGTGCATCCCCCCTCTGTGTATCTCAAGTCATTAGACAAGTTTAAATGTGAAGTCAGGTCCCCCCCCCCCTCCACAATATTCAAGAAAGTCGACATAATTCTTGCCACAAACGAACAATGAGCTTGACATCGATCTTGAGAAAATTCCAAAGACAAATTGGATCAGAAATCGCCTTTAAAAATACACGGTGACAAGAGACTGCCAATGCGGGCTTTTGCGGGGTCGTTCCTCACTCGCCAATTTACTATGCTAGTACTTTAGTAGAAACATTCTTTTGTTTAAGATTCGCTTTTTGGAACAAAACGTTCCAAGTAGCACGGGCTATGGTGAGCCCGTAGTGGACTTACCTGGCACAGGAGCGGGGCTGTAAATTTGTACTTCTTTTCGACGGCTCATAAAACGGAGGAAAGGGTCCTGAAAGATATTGTTGATAGGAATGTCATCCCTACAGACAAAAATCAGAAAATACAATTAATAATTTATTATAAAACAAAAAAAAACGGCCAATCTACTCATGAAAAACTCTCCAGACACCAACCAGAACGCCTTAAAGGAAACCAACGTCGTCTATGCCTTTAAATGCCCACTTGAGGACTGTAAGCCCCAAAGAACTCGGTATATAGGCAAGACAACAACGTCTCTTTCCAGGTGACTAACAATGCATAAACAACAGGGCTCCATCAAAGAACATATAATCTCTTCTCACAACCAGACCATCACCAGAGAAATCTTGACAAACAACACAGAAATCATCGATACGTACAACGATAGCAGGCGACTCGACATCAGCGAGGCACTACACATCAAAAAGTCAACACCAGCAATCAACAGCCAATTAATGCACAACTATATTCTATCCACTTCAAGGCACCGTATGAGCCAATTGGCCCTCTACAGTTACTTCCATTCTTATGTACCAACCTCACCTAAAACCTTTGTGTCGCCTCATCCAAAACTAATAAAAAGCAAGATTTAGGTCATATGTATCATACACAGTGCATCAAGTGTATCATAAGTGTAATGTTAAGTGTAAACAAGTCTTTGAGAATGTAAGAAGCCCTTACGAAACGCTTCTAGGCGTCAGACCATTAATGAAAATGAATTTTGGAGAATTGATATATCCATTACCACCGACAGTGAAGAGAAACTTAAGAAATATTGAGAAAATTCGTGTTAGAATTATTAATCTTACCTTTTCGGTCATATTCAACAACATACATATATACGTGTATACATATTTACATATATACACATACACACACATATATATAACTAATGCGAACAAGCCTGAACGGTCTCCAGGCATATATGTAACTGAAAACTCACACCCCCAGAAGTGACTCGAACCCATACTGCCAGAAGCAATGCATCTGATGTACAGGATCCCTTAACCACTCGACCAACACGACCGGACACACACACACACATATATATATATATATATATATATATATATATATATATATATATATATATATATATATATATATATATATATATATATATAGACGCGAGGAGAAGTCGTCTGAGCCAAGCAGCCAACACTCCAAAGAAACAAAGCGCCGAGTACTCCAACTAGGGCTCTTTGTCTCTACCTTCCGGGTCGTGGCACAGACAAATGGGCACTTTCTTTCATCTGATGTCTCTATTCGCCTAACGGTACAATAGGAAACCTGCGAGCTAAACAGCTACTACGACTGCATCCTGGGAATGTGTGTGTGTGTGTGTGTGTGTGTGTGTGTGTGTGTGTGTGTGTGTGTGTGTGTGTGTGTGTGTGTTAGAAACAAATGCAGCGGATATTACAGAGGTAAATAGGTCGGGAGTTAGCACATTAGATAAGACGGGATCCAAGAGCTAATAGCTCGATCCTAAAGGCGACATACACACGCACGCGCACACACACACACACACACCCAGACAGGTGTGTGTGAGAGAGGCGGGACCAAAGAGCCAAAGCTCAACCCCCGCAAGCACAAACAGTTAAGTACAGGGTTCTGGGAGTTGTTCTACTCCCCAAGCTTGACTTGCGATGACTTGATCTAGAAGGCTGTTGCTTGGAGCGGGCCGCAGGTCCACATATCCATCACAGCCCGGTTGGTCCGGTACGTCCTGCAAGAACTTGTCCAATTGTTATCTGAACACGTCCACCGGCAATATTTCTTATGTTTTCTGGGAGAGTATTGAACAGCCGAGGACCCCTGATGTTCAGTCTTCTGTGATGGTGCCCATGACACCTCCACTCCTCCCTGGCTCTCTCCTGTATGTCATGCCACATCGTTCGCTCCAGTTTGTCGATATTTTAATGTGCAAATTTGGGTCCTGGCCCTCCAGTATTTTCCATATACACATTATGTGATACCTCTCTCTCTTCTCCTGTCCAGAGAATACATTTTGAAAGCTGTGAGACGGACCCTGTAACTTAGATGCTTTATCGTGTATGTGTGTGCTGTAATATATATATATATATATATATATATATATATATATATATATATATATATATATATATATATATATATATATTTATATATCTGATTTGGTAAAATGCTATGCCCAAGATTACTATCCGAGTGCCGGCGGTGGGGTGGTTCAAATAGCCTCGGCTATCATCTCATTATGTCCGGTCGTGATGGTCAAGTGGATTAAGGCGTCTTGTACATACCAGTTGCGTTGCTTCTGGGAGTATGGGTTCGAGTCACTTCTGGGGTGTGAGTTTTCAGTTGCATATTGTCCTGGGGACCATTCAGGCTTGTTGGCATATATATATATAGTAGTGAGTACCGAGCGGTACTCAAGGCGAGACAGCACAAGTGACCTAAATAGTCTAAACATTACCATGGGATCCCTGGATGTGAACGCTCTCATAATCCATCCTATCACTTTCCTGGCTGCCGCAATATTTGCTTGGTTATGATCCCTAAACGTTAGGTCGTTAGACGTCATTATTCCCACATGTTTTACATGCCGTTTTCCTCCTGTGAGTGGGTGTGATTTTGTCTTGTATCACGCATTTCCTTCTTAATTTTTACCATACTTAAGTACCCGGAATTTTTCACTTAAATCTCGTGTCATTTTCTGTTGCCCAACTGAAGACTATTATCATCAGCTTGTAGTTATTCAATGTCTTCCACAAAAGTAATTTTCATGCTGATTTTCCTATCGTCCGCAAAGGATGACATGGAGCTATGTCTTGTATTTTTGTCTATATCTGATACGAGAATGTGGAAAAAGCTGTGGGGCAAGTACCGTGCCCTGCGGTACACACTTTTTCACTGTGCTTAAACTTGATTTTGTTTGACTGTTACTCTTTGACACGAAATTGAAAATCCATCAAGCAATAGAGCCGAGGTAGAGGGTGTTAGAGCGGAGCACCCAAGCTCTTGACCAAGAGAGCACAGCCTAGGACCTGACAACTTGTAATCCTGCCAGTATAGACGCCAAGAATAACAGGCGCCTTATGAGGAGTATAACAGCTGTGCAGAACGGCACCCACTCCCACGCCAGGATCTTGGTGGGGGGAGGGGGGGAGGGGGGAGGGGGGGAGGGGGGGAGGGGGGAGGGGGGGGGGGAGGGGGGAGGGGGGAGGGGGGAGGGGGGGAGGGGGGAGGGGGGGAGGGGGGAGGGGGGGGGGAAGACAGGAGAGGAGGGAGCAAGGAGAGAGAGAGAGAGAGAGAGAGAGAGAGAGAGAGAGAGAGAGAGAGAGAGAGAGAGAGAGAGAGAGAGAGAGAGAGAGAGAGAGAGAGAGAGATAAAGAGAGAGAGAGAGAGAGAGAGAGAGAGAGAGAGAGAGAGAGAGAGAGAGAGAGAGAGAGAGAGAGAGAGAGAGAGAGAGAGAGAGAGAAAGGGAGAGAGAGAGAGAGAGATAAAGAGATAAAAGAGATAGAGGTGAGAAAGATATGGGGGGATGGAGATGTAGCGAGGAATGAGAGAGAGAGAATAAAGGAAAACAAAAACAGGTACATGCCACCTGCTTAATTACTACTTCCCGGAGGTGTGGGATTACCATAAATATCTTGTAGTCAGCAGGATCTAGCCAACACCACATTACCATTAGCCATCTCCCGTCTCACCATTATACAAGATGCAGCCTCCGGCACCCCCCCTCCCCCCCCCCCCCCCCCGCTACCGGTCTTCCTCTGTCCGTCACAAAGCTCTCTACACGTGACGGCGTCACATACGCAACAGTCTCACCTTCCCACTAAGAAATAATTACGGAAAGGACACAAGAAGCTTCCATAAAGGAAATAAACACAGGAAGAGATCATTCACCATACAAGATCCGGTCCTGATGCACTATAGTCACACATGGTGAGATGCTG
>NC_091242.1:3536003-3541003 GCF_040958095.1 Procambarus clarkii | reverse complement strand
TAATACCAAACTAATTCATGTTACGTATAGAAATACAAAGAACAAATGTGCTCTCAAGACTTCTTATATTTGTAGTACATGCATGTAGTACTTATCAGGGGCCAGATTCAAGAAGCAGTTACGCAAGTATTTACGATCGTGTACACCTTTCCTCAACCTTTGACGGCTTTGGTTACATTTATTAAACAGTTTACAAGCGTGAAAACTTCCCAATCAACTGTTGTTATTGTTATAAACAGCCTATTCCTGGTGCCTCGGAGCTCATTAACTGTTTAATAATTGTAAACAAAGCCGCCAAAGATTGAGAAAAGATGTACAGGTTCGTAAGTGCTTGTTTAACTTCTTCGTGAATCTAACCCCAGAAGCCTACTATGTGGCGTGGCCCAATAAACTCGCCCATTCAACCAGAGGCTCATAATTTGGACGCGTCTATTGAATGCAATTGGTACATGGTTTCCTCAGCAGGAGCGAAAGGAAAACTATCAGGGGGGAAAGCGCCAAGTCTTTACGACTATATAGCACTAGGAAGGGGTCAGGATAAAGATTTGGGATGGGACGGGGGGGGGGGGGGGGGGGGAAGGAATGGTGCCCAACCACTTGGACGGTCGGGGATAGAACGCCGACCTGCATGAAGAGAGACCGTCGCTCTACAGTCCAGCCCAAGTGGTTGGTTCAGCAGGAGCGAGAGAGAGAAATGGTGGGTGATGCACAATGCGCTTCAGTGTAGCGATGAGCCCGCAAGAGCAGATACACTGTGCTCTACACTGGTGTAGAGCACTACACCACCACTCCTCCCATCACAGTAATCTGCACTACACCTTGCTCTGCTCTTCCCTTTGTATTCACGTCCCCCCCGCGTCCCCTGGAGGCTATGCAAACCTGTCCATTATAAAAAATGAACTTTTGTTCATTTTTGAACTTATTTATTGTACATCTTTACCACGTGAAATATAAATCAGTTATTTGGGCACGAATCTTCCATATAATACTTTCAGTCACATTCAATTACGCACACAGTTGAGAGGCGGGACCAAAGAGCCAAAGCTCAACCCCCGCAAGCACAAATAGATTACGCACACAGAACACTTAAGTCTTATACAGGAAAGAGTGCACTCGTTATTCAAATATGTGATTTCACAAGCAAAGGTGTGTACTTGTCTTAGCATTTCAATAGCATGAGAACAGAGGTGTGGAGCCTGGGCTGGGGATACCAGCCGAGGGTGAGAGTGATCACCCACACCGACCGTCCGCCGATACAAGGATGCCTCACCACCTGATCCATTAACTGATTGGAGCACAGATGGTGCTCGATGATCCCCTCCTCTAAGATAACACCGTGCCCACCAAAGGTCGCAGTAGCTATTTAAAGACTTTCCATCAGAGGTTGTGCGAGTGCCTAGTAGAGCGGGTCGTAAGGGCGTTCTGCCTCACCCAACGGATAACAGAGAACTACCACAAATAACAGAGAACTACTTGGTAACGTTATCATCCAACCCGTCCTCCTAATACAACGTCGCATTTTAACGTATACTCGACCCAAGGCCAAATTCCCTTTGGCACCTCCCAAGAAAATGCTTTTCAGTCTAGGAGAGAGAGATGAAGGTTCTGAGACACGCCGCTCCTAACTGCCGTTTCTGGTCTTAGTGTCTCAATGTTGCTCTGGTGACTACACTCACTTTCCAACACACACATACACATTCGCGTTGTTTCTGTAGGCAACAGTTACATTTACAATTCCTAAATGAAAAACATGTATAATACCTGATGTGCTAGACTTTAGCCTTATATATAAATATATACGCGTTCATATCTACAATTTAGAGCAATTGTTTTATGTATGATGCTCTGTCCTGCGTGGTAGTAAAGATAAGCAGCATCTTCACTATATTTACACCTAATTCAATTACTCCGATTAGGCAAAATTGTTCGCTTATTTTGACAGTAAACATGTTAATAAAAGCGAATAGAAGCTCCAATATAACATCCACTTTATATCTTCAAGAGAAATCTCATTACAGACGGCGCAGGAAAACCCCCTTGTCAATGTCTCGCTGTTTATTCTTAGACATCGGGATGTAAGGTCAGATGACAGCCTTGGTGCAGAGCTCCCAACCCTCCACCCCTACCCCCCATAGTCAGTGATTGTAGAGCACAATGTGAAGGGTATTGTGAGTGTGGCAGAGGTGGACTTCCCAACACACACACACACACACACACACACACACACACACACACACACACAAATGAGCCACAGAGATATTAGAAAAAACTTTTTTAGTGTCAAGAGTGGTTGACAAATGGAATGCATTAGGAAGTGATGTGGTGGAGGCTGACTCCATACACAGTTTTAAATGTACATATGATAGAGCCCAGTAGGCTCAGGAACCTGTACACCTGTTGACTGACAGTTGAGAGGCGGGACCAAAGAGCCAAAGCTCAACCCCTGCAAGCACAAATAGGTGAGTACACACACGTGTGGACACTGTGCTGCACATCAGTAACCAAGCCATAGATAACAAGACACGGATGATAACCAGTTACAACCTTCACCAAAGGCGTCAAGGGAAATTACTCTAGATACACATGATATCACACTTCACATCTCTCGTCCACTTTATGCAAACATTTTCCCACAGAAACCAAACTTATAATTTTATGCAAAATGGGAATTTGGCAAGCAAGCAGACGACGATAACCAGAGATAGCAGCGCTATATACTACATCACGATGATCATTCTGCTCAGTGCTATCCTCAAGATAACCAGTGTTTGTCTAGAAGTGTTCCTGTAGCCTTGCAGCTCTTCTCCAGTCCTCGACCATTGTAAAAAAAAAAAAAGCCTGCCTAATGGTCCAGGATGAACCGAAACTTCATCTCTTCCGAAACTTTCACCGGGTGTAGGACGGACGTAATTTTCAGCCACGTTAATGCGACTTACCGTTTGCATATGATTCGATAATAATATAGTTTCTAATATACATCTAATACAACTAACAAGATCTAATGTATCACACTTACCTCAGCTCCCGGTCCCCTGTTGCCTCAACGGCACTCACCTGCAAATACAAAATAAAACGGGTTTTTAAATCAAATTCAAAGTCAGTGATATAAAAAAAAATAGACATCATATACAAGACAAATGTTGAGGTCAATTAAGAGAGAGTATCAACCGAGACAAAAGTCCCAAGGACTCAGAAACCAACAAGACCAAAGTCTTGAGTCCAGCCCAACAATAAGACCAAAGTCTTAAGTCCAGCCCAACAATAAGACCAAAGTCTTGAGTCCAGCCCAACAATAAGACCAAAGTCTTGAGTCCAGCCCAACAATAAGACCAAAGTCTTGAGTCCAGCCCAACAATAAGACCAAAGTCTTAAGTCCAGCCCAACAATAAGACCAAAGTCTTGAGTCCAGCCCAACAATAAGACCAAAGTCTTAAGTCCAGCCCAACAATAAGACCAAAGTCTTAAGTCCAGCCCAACAACACCCAAGTTAAATCATTAATAAGCAGAAGTGTTGGAAGAAAACAACAAAGGCACAAGAATTCTGGGTAGTGAGAGGCCATTAGTAGGACAGGCTCGCTGTCAGCCTCCAGCCTGTCAAGGGTCCTGTTCCGTCACGGTTCCCCAGGCACCATGAGATACACACTGTAATACTTTATGGTACCCTGGCCAGCAGGTACATGCTATAATACTTTGTGGTATCATGGCCAGGGGGTACATGCTATAATACTTTATGGTACCGTGGCCAGCAGGTACATGCTATAATACTGTGTCGTACCTAACCTAACCTTACCTTGAGGTACCCTGGCCAGGAGGTACATGCTATAATATTTTGTGGTACCCTGGCCAGGAGGTACATGCTTTACGGTACCCTGGCCAGGAGGTACACGCTTTGTGGTACCCTGGCCAGGAGGTACACGCTTTGTGGTACCCTGGCCAGGAGGTACACGCTTTATGGTACCCTGGCCAGGAGGTACACGCTATAATACTTTGTGGTACCCTGGCCAGGAGGTACATGCTTTAAGGTACCCTGGCCAGGAGGTACATTCTTTAAGGTACCCTGGCCAGGAGGTACACATGGGTACGCTCTCCCCATATTCCATAGTGCTCTCGTGCTGCTGCTGGTACGTTACAGTTGGTTGCAAGTATGGTATTCGTGAAGTGAGAACGCAGGACATAATGACCTAGACCCTGTCTCCCCACAGTCACTGATAGCCAAGTGCTTGCTTACGTACGCACGCGCAGGCAAACGCACCCAGACACGTCAAATTATTTTCCAAACTGCTGACCCACATCAATTGTGCTTTACAATGATATCCAGCAACAATTACATCTTGTGTAAGTGGACGTTCAGTGGACCGTATTTACATGCGGAATTAGTGAATAGTTCCCACCAATCACGTACTAGATATTCAGGCCAATTACAGCATTGTAATCATTTGGATATCATTTGATATCCAATATCCAACCTGTACTTCATGGACCAGCGCAGTAGGCACTCACATCCAGGCTTCCAGCTTCACAATTTCGGGCCACGACGAAGCCGTCTACGCACGCTTACTTGCAACTGATGCCTCTCTTCACCCAGCATTAAATAGGTACCTGCGGGTTATAGAGCTGTTGTCGATGGCATCCAGTGGAAGGTTTGAGGTGGGCACAGTCAGAGCCCAAGAGCCACACAGGGTTATTGTCCCCCCAGACATATAGGGAACAATCAGAACAAAATGAACACCAGTCACAGAGTCTGAGTTATATATAACATGACTGCTTCGTCCCTGCGCTCCCAAGTAGTTAGTCTTCTGCTCCAAGGACGACAGAAAAAACTGTGTGTGTCTTATATATATATATATATATATATATATATATATATATATATTAGTATATTTTGGTAGCAGTCTTTCCTGTAGACATATATTATTAAATATGACCGAAAAAGTAAGATTAATAATTCTAACACGAATTTTCTCAATCTTTCGTACATTATGCTTCACTGTTGGAGGTAA
>NC_091242.1:3528503-3533503 GCF_040958095.1 Procambarus clarkii | reverse complement strand
AACAATCCCAAGCTCTCTACCCTACAACAATCCCAAGCTCTCTACCCCACAACAATCCCAAGCTCTCTACCCCACAACAATGACTGGCCAATCACGAGGCCAGCAATTCCAAAACATTAAAGAGTACCTGGCCGAAGTCTCAGCACTAACGCGGTGGGTCGTCCAAATACACCACACTAGTTGTTTAAGATCCGCTACTTGGAACAAAGAGTTTCAAGCAGCACGGGCTATGGTGAGCCCGTAGAACACCACACTATTTACAGTACAGTAGTTCAACTGACCTTGTTAAGCAATGCCCAGAGAATTAATCAACACCAAAATCCACCCACGAAAAAGTTTAACAAACAATTATATAAATTTTATTTCACATATCTTTTCTTTCAGACATTCATATTATTTGTATCTTCATCCTTGTTCTTCTTTTAAGTTAAGACCACAACACCTGCACCACCTGGAGGGTTAAGACCCCAACACCTGCACCACCTGGAGGGTTAAGACCACAACACCTGCACCACCTGGAGGGTTAAGACCACAACACCTGCACCACCTGGAGGGTTAAGACCACAACACCTGCACCACCTGGAGGGTTAAGACCACAACACCTGCACCACCTGGAGGGTTAAGACCACAACACCTGCACCACCTGGAGGGTTAAGACCACAACACCTGCACCACCTGGAGGGTTAAGACCACAACACCTGCGCCACCTGGAGGGTTAAGACCACAACACCTGCGCCACCTGGAGGGTTAAGACCACAACACCTGCGCCACCTGGAGGGTTAAGACCCCAACACCTGCACCACCTGGAGGGTTAAGACCCCAACACCTGCACCACCTGGAGGGGTTAAGACCACAACACCTGCACCACCTGGAGGGTTAAGACCACAACACCTGCACCACCTGGAGGGTTAAGACCACAACACCTGCACCACCTGGAGGGTTAAGACCCCAACACCTGCACCACCTGGAGGGTTAAGACCACAACACCTGCACCACCTGGAGGGTTAAGACCCCAACACCTGCACCACCTGGAGGGTTAAGACCCCAACACCTGCACCACCTGGAGGGTTAAGACCACAACACCTGCACCACCTGGAGGGTTAAGACCCCAACACCTGCACCACCTGGAGGGTTAAGACCCCAACACCTGCACCACCTGGAGGGTTAAGACCCCAACACCTGCACCACCTGGAGGGTTAAGACCACAACACCTGCACCACCTGGAGGGTTAAGACCACAACACCTGCACCACCTGGAGGGTTAAGACCCCAACACCTGCACCACCTGGAGGGTTAAGACCACAACACCTGCACCACCTGGAGGGTTAAGACCACAACACCTGCACCACCTGGAGGGTTAAGACCCCAACACCTGCACCACCTGGAGGGTTAAGACCACAACACCTGCACCACCTGGAGGGTTAAGACCACAACACCTGCACCACCTGGAGGGTTAAGACCCCAACACCTGCACCACCTGGAGGGTTAAGACCCCAACACCTGCACCACCTGGAGGGTTAAGACCACAACACCTGCACCACCTGGAGGGTTAAGACCACAACACCTGCACCACCTGGAGGGTTAAGACCCCAACACCTGCACCACCTGGAGGGTTAAGACCACAACACCTGCACCACCTGGAGGGTTAAGACCACAACACCTGCACCACCTGGAGGGTTAAGACCCCAACACCTGCACCACCTGGAGGGTTAAGACCCCAACACCTGCACCACCTGGAGGGTTAAGACCACAACACCTGCACCACCTGGAGGGTTAAGACCCCAACACCTGCACCACCTGGAGGGTTAAGACCACAACACCTGCACCACCTGGAGGGTTAAGACCCCAACACCTGCGCCACCTGGAGGGTTAAGACCACAACACCTGCGCCACCTGGAGGGTTAAGACCCCAACACCTGCACCACCTGGAGGGTTAAGACCACAACACCTGCAACACCTGGAGGGTTAAGACCACAACACATGCACCACCTGGAGGGTTAAGACCACAACACCTGCACCACCTGGAGGGTTAAGACCCCAACACCTGCACCACCTGGAGGGTTAAGACCACAACACCTGCACCACCTGGAGGGTTAAGACCACAACACCTGCACCATCTGGAGGGTTACGACCACAACACCTGCACCACCTGGAGAGTTAAGACCACAACACCTGCACCACCTGGAGGGTTAAGACCCCAACACCTGCACCACCTGGAGGGTTAAGACCACAACACCTGCGCCACCTGGAGGGTTAAAAGACCCCAACACCTGCACCACCTGGAGGGTTAAAAGACCAACACCTGCGCCACCTGGAGGGTTAAGACCCCAACACCTGCACCACCTGGAAGGTTAAGACCACAACACCTGCACCACCTGGAGAGTTAAGACCACAACACCTGCACCACCTGGAGGGGTTAAGACCACAACACCTGCACCACCTGGAGGGGTTAAGACCACAACACCTGCACCACCTGGAGGGTTAAGACCACAACACCTGCACCACCTGGAGGGTTAAGACCACAACACCTGCACCACCTGGAGGGTTAAGACCACAACACCTGCACCACCTGGAGGGTTAAGACCACAACACCTGCACCACCTGGAGGGTTAAGACCACAACACCTGCACCACCTGGAGGGTTACGACCACAACACCCGCACCACCTGGAGAGTTAAGACCACAACACCTGCACCACCTGGAGGGTTAAGACCCCAACACCTGCACCACCTGGAGGGTTAAGACCACAACACCTGCGCCACCTGGAGGGTTAAAAGACCCCAACACCTGCACCACCTGGAGGGTTAAAAGACCCCAACACCTGCACCACCTGGAGGGTTAAAAGACCCCAACACCTGCACCACCTGGAAGGTTAAATTACCCGAACACCTGCACCACCTGGAGGGCTAAAAGACCCCAACTCCTGCACCACCTGGAAGGTTAAAAGACCCCAACACCTGCACCACCTGGAGGGTTAAAAGACCCCAACACCTGCACCACCTGGAGGGTTAAAAGACCCCAACACCTGCACCACCTGGAGGGTTAAAAGACCCCAACACCTGCACCACCTGGAAGGTTAAATGACCCCAACACCTGCACCACCTGGAGGGCTAAAAGACCCCAACTCCTGCACCACCTGGAAGGTTAAAAGACCCCAACACCTGCACCACCTGGAGGGTTAAAAGACCCCAACACCTGCACCACCTGGAGGGTTAAAAGACCCCAACACCTGCACCACCTGGAGGGTTAAAAGACCCCAACACCTGCACCACCTGGAAGGTTAAATGACCCCAACACCTGCACCACCTGGAGGGCTAAAAGACCCCAACACCTGCACCACCTGGAGGGCTAAAAGACCCCAACTCCTGCACCACCTGGAAGGTTAAAAGACCCCAACACCTGCACCACCTGGAGGGTTAAAAGACCCCAACACCTGCACCACCTGGAGGGTTAAAAGACCCCAACACCTGCACCACCTGGAAGGTTAAAAGACCCCAACACCTGCACCACCTGGAGGGCTAAAAGACCCCAACACCTGCACCACCTGGAAGGTTAAAAGACCCCAACACCCGCGCCACTAAAATAGCCTGAAAGACATTGATTGTAAACAAGACTCGATGAACCACAAGGAATGTGAGGCTAAGTTCCTGACAAATTCATCGTTACAATTCTGAGAGATGCACAGCAGTAAACAATTACACTTTGGCACAAATTGACTAACTATATCCGCATAAAAAAATACAAACAATTTAAAGAGGAAAATTTAATAACTTACACCCCAAAAAAAGTTTCATTTACATAATAAGTCCAAGTTAAAAACACACAAGTTACAACTTGAGTGGGTGAACATATATCGCGAACACATGCATAAAATTTGAATAATGAGAGACTAAATAAAACATGATTTTATTGTAATTTACATAGCCCATGAATTACAAGGGACATGGCGCTTACAAAATATAATTGTAACCCATGAATATGAACTCGAGTCGTACATCCTGAGCAGATTCCTGCGCCAGCCTGCATCACGCTCACCTTGAGGAGTGCATCGTTCTGTCAATACAGCCACAGTTAGAGAACACGTGCACTAATATCACACTAAACTCCACAACCAGCAAATATACGACATTTTCATGAAGATCAATTTGATGTTTTCCAAAAGGGTCAGTAAAGGCTGTTACAGGCTGTGTTAGAGCAGCTACAGGCTCCTACAGGCTGTGTTAGAGCAGCCACAGGCTGCTACAAGCTGTGCTAGAGCACCCACAGGCTGCTACAAGCTGTGCTAGAGCACCCACAGGCTGCTACAAGCTGTGCTAGAGCACCCACAGGCTGCTACAAGCTGTGCTAGAGCACCCACAGGCTGCTACAAGCTGTGCTAGAGCACCCACAGGCTGCTACAAGCTGTGCTAGAGCACCCACAGGCTCCTACAAGGTGTACTAGAGCACCCACAGACTCCTACAAGCCAAGTTTGATCAGTTACAGACTCCTACAAGCTGTCCCAGATCAGGGAAGCCAAGCCTGGATGGAATACCCACTCTCGAACAGACCACAGGTAAACTCTATATATCAACAAGCTAGGTTACCCGAGCAGTGTTGCATAACCTACTTTGCATACTCCCACACCATCTTTTTGAAGACACGTGTAAAATGCTGCAATATTGCAATCAGGCAAGAGAGCCGTCCACCACAAACATTATTCTGTCAAGTCCGAGGCGCTCATAAATACCACCCAGTGTATACTCAACTCCTTCGGTTAAGAACCTATTTAAATAGTGAATGATGTGTTTGGCAAAGTTTTCCCTGTGACGCCCTGATTTAAATGTCCGCGCGCCTCTCTCTCTGAAATTTGATATTTAAATGTGTCAAATGTTTTGCCTTTACAAAACTCACCTATGTTAATCTTACGTAATACTCCCACAGCCATTTGTCAGGTCTGCCTTTGTCTGTTTCTCTCTTAAAACACCCAACACCACACACACACACGGCCGGCCACCAGTCCAA